>NC_080552.1:18685854-18755854 GCF_028640845.1 Ahaetulla prasina | reverse complement strand
TTCCGAGCAGGACTGGCTTAATAGGGTTTTTAAACATGGATTTTATTGGGGTTTATTTTATATTTTGTATTGTATTTTAAATTTAGGCTTTATTGAATAAGTTTTTTAAATAGTGTTTTTATTGTAATGTATTGTATTATTTTATTTGCCTGTTCACCGCCCTGAGTCCTTCGGGAGAAGGGCGGTATAAAAATTAAATTATTATTATTATTATTATTATTAAAATGTTCTACAGACAATAAAGACTTCCCCTTTTCTTGCTGCGTCCTGATTTTTGACAAATGAAGATATTGAAGCATTAGATAGATTTCTGCCTTGAGAGAAGGCATCAGTAGTAAACAGCAGTCAGGAAATATACCACGGGTTGGAACTTAGTAGGATAGCAATGAAAGCCTTAGAAAAGATATTCAGATGCCATGAGGTATCTACAGTTTGCTGGCTGGGGAGGGATTCTGGGAACTGAAGTCCATGCCTCTTGAAAGAGCCAAGAATGAGAAACACTTATCTACAAAGATCAAAATTTGTGCAGGCCACAGCTTTCACTGGGACACTTTATGGAAGTATAATCCAGTGGTGAAATCCAATTTCTTTTACTACTGGTCCTGTGGGCATGGCTTGGTGGGCATGGCAGGAGAAGGATACTGCAATATCCTTCTACCAGGAGTGGGGTGGGTATGGGGATTTTGCAATATCCTTCTCCCAGGAGTGGGGTGGGAATGGGGATTTTGCAATATCCTTCCCCTGCCATGCCCACCAAGCCACACCACACCCACCAAGCCACACCACTCCTACATAACTGGTAGTAAAAAAAATTGAATTTCACCACTGTGACAGACTACATATTGTGTCTGCGCCCCCCGCCCCCCCGAGCCGGCCCTCCTGCCAGAAAGTGACTTGGAGCCGGGCCTGCTGCCAGAAAGTGACTTGGACAGTGAGGGGGAAGGGCCGTCAGGACTTACCTCGGGAGCATCGGCTTCCCTGGCTCAGCTCCGGGAGCCAGAAACAGGCCAGGTGGAAGAGATAATGAGGCCTCTGTCCACTGACTGTTCCCCGCCCCCCAGGCCATGCCTTCAGACCCAGCTGATGGCAATCAGGCTTGGTTGAACCCTAGGTTTCGTAGGCAGGAGAGGAGGGAACAACAGAAGCAAGGGTGGGCAGGCCTAGGAAGTGCTGAGTCATAGAGCCACACCCCACAGGATATAAAAGGCAGCGAGAGCTGCTGTGTCTCTTTGTAACAGGCAAATCCACTGATTGACTAAGAGCTGAAGTTTGTTCCTGGGTGACTCACCAGCGTCGTGGAAGATAACAAAGGCTCTTGGCAGACGCTGGCTATTCTGCTGCCAGAGCTGATAGTGCCGGCTAATTAAGCCATCATTTGGACGGAGGCGAGGGAGGACAGAACACTACCTCATTTGGGCCAGATCCTTAGAACATAGACTAATAGAGTTGGAAGGGACCTTGGGGGTCTTCTAGTCCAACTCCTTCCTCAAGTCGGAGACCCTTGAAGTCTTCTGATCCTCATCCCAATAATGTGTGTCGGAATCCTATATCCAGCCTCTGACTTGTTCATGCCTGCAGTAGCTTTGGGACGATGATTCTCCTTCTAAGACACTCATGTCATCACAAAATATATTTTTTTTATTATCTGAATGTTTTATGACAAATAAGATTGTCTCTTCATTTCCTCTCTTTCCGTTGCATTTCTCATGCTGGTTTTACTTAGTGTTTTCGGCTGACATAACTATCTCCCAAGAATTGTGGGGAGCTTGATGACTAAAATCAATTTAAAACAAAATATATATATATATATATTTCTTGACATGAAAAATTTACGGCCGGGAATGAGCTGTTTCAAAACAAGAAGCATCGAAGTGCAGAATATCAATTGGGCTTTCTGATTTTTTTTTTCACCCCTCTCCCCCTCCTTTTTTTTATCCCACAGATTATGGAGATGTCAAATAGTAAATTCTAAAGATCTGTTCGAATCTCATGACATAACCAGACAGGAACCCTGTAAACCGGAGCGGCGTTTCAGCTGTCGTATTGATTTGGATTGGGGACAGATGAAAATTGCTGTGCAATGAAAGATATTGGAAGTCAACTACCTTTTTGGCCTGTTATTTAGCAGGAAATGGCCTGGAGGGGGCAGTTACACACACACACACCGGTAGTGGGTTTCAAATTTTGTTTCCTACCGGTTCTATGGGCGTGGCTTGGTGGGCGTGGCAGGGGAAGGATTCTGTAAAATCTCCATTCCCACCCCACTCCAGGGGAAGCATCCTCCAAAATCCCCATTCCCTCCTCACTCCAGGGGAAGGAGACTCCAAAATCTCCGTTCCCATCCCAATATGAGCCTCTGGTGGCTCAGACTGGTAAGACAGTCTGTTATTAACAGCAGCTGCCTGCAATTACTGCAGGTTCAAGTCCCACCAGGCCCAAGGTTGACTCAGCCTTCCATCCTTTATAAGGTAGGTAAAATGAGGACCCAGATTGTTGGGGGCAATAAGTTGACTTTGTATATAATATACAAATGGATGAAGACTATTGCTTGACATAGTGTAAGCCGCCCTGAGTCTTCGGAGAAGGGCGGGATATAAATGCAAATAATAAAAAAATCCAGGGGAAGGTTACTGCAAAATCCCCATTTCCTCCCGATCAGCTGGGACTTGGGAGGCAGAGAATAGATGGGGGAAGGGCCAATCAGAGATGGTATTTACCAGTTCTCCGAACTACTCAAAATTTCTGCTACCGGTTCTCCAGAACTGGTCGGAACCTGCTGAAACCCACCTCTCTCTCTCTCTCTCTCTCTCTCTCTCTCTCTCTCACACACACACACACACACCCTTGCAAAGCTGCTCCTTAAAACTGGCCACGCATTCTTAATGTAGTTGGTATTTTTCCCAGATGATTGTAATGCCAGGTTGCTTGCGAGCTTGTTGCTTCGGATGGTTGCCTGGCACCTGCTGAGGTTAGATTAACGTGCCACTGAATCGTGACAAATTGTTGTGGCCGTGTCTGTAGATCTCGGCTGATCTTGACGGGTAGGGGGTAGACTCCAGCCCTGATGATATGCTCCCAAGAAGAATAAAGCAATCAAGGGGGCTAGGAACGCTGGGAGAACGTTGATAGAAGTGTTGGTATGGGGCGATGGGCGTCTCTTTAAGATAATGACAGGTGGCAGGATGTGATAGAGCGTCTCCCCCAGTTTGAAACAAAGAGAAAGAGAGAAATTCATTTTTCCCCATTCTAACTCTTCAGGTGATGCTCAAGTTAGAACAAAAGCCACTCTCGTGAATGAAGGTAAATATAGGTGTTCCAGGATAATGTTGCAAGAGCCAATCGGAGTCGGCCGCCAGGACCAAAAGTTTATTCTTCCAAGGAAACGGTTAATGGCTTGATAGCCAGTCATCAACACCCCAGTTAATAACAAAAAGGATACATACAACCAAGAATCATATAAATAGAATTCATAGAAAAGCCAAGAGACAGAGACAGAGAAGATTGAGAGAGGCTGAGAGACAGACAGACAGACAGACAGAGAGAAAGAGAGAGGGAAAGAGAGAGAGAGAGAAAAAGGGAGAGGGAGAAAGAGGGGGGAGAGATAGAGAGAGAGAAAGAGAGACAGAGAGACAGAGACAGAGAGAGACTGAGTGAGAGAAGAAAAAGACAGACAGAGAGACAGAGAGAGACAGACAGAGAGAGGGGAGGAGAGACAGAGAGAGACTGAGAGAGAGGGAGGGAGGGAGGGAGGGAGGGGGTGGGGAGACAGAGGGGGGAGGGAGGGAGGGAGAGGTTCCCTGGGAATGGATTCCAGCACAAAACTTGGAAGAATAAACCTTTGGTCCCCACTCAAACTGGAACCTGTAAAAGTGAATTTTATTATTCAGTTTTTCAAAAGTGCTTTTTGGGGGATTAGCACATAGCCTCCCAAACTTCTCTCTCTCTTTTTTTTTAAAAAACTTATCTAAGTTTAAATATCACTCATCTTATTGCAGAGTGACACTGTGAAGAGTAGGGTGGATGAATATTTCTTGGAGATTGAGTTCCATGGGTCTCAGAAGATCGTCTTCAATGTGAATTTCAGTTCCTGGTGACCTTCCTGCTCTTCCTTGGCATGCAGTCTCAACTTCCCTGTTTTAGCCAGCAAGTCCTGGGATTCTGGTGTCATTCCTCCATCCAAATATTAACACGTTCAGTCCAGCTACGATCAGCCAAAAGTCATTAGAGGCACATTGTATAAATAATGATTTCCTTCCTTCTGTGTTCTTTGTCTGTCGAAGACAATGAGAGTTTGGTGGCCCATCCAATCAACTTTATTGGATTCCCAATGTTTCAGCAGGAGAAAAATGCCAGATATTTTTATTCTGAAGCAAATGTGGGGAGAAAATAAAGGCCAACTCTCACTACTTAAGAATCTCCATTGATTCGCAACGGGTATGGAACTCCTATTCATTCTTTGGATAGCTGGATTCACACAACTTACTAAGCCAAACTGTGGTAAGGTAAAATCAGTAAAATTCAGTAAACCATGGATACGTTTACCAACCATTGGCTGCTCTCTATATAGATACAGATTACAGATACATACAGATTAACAAAGGTGGTCCCTATTTTTCTACTTGCATTTTTTACGTGCTTTCGAACTGCTAGGTTGGCAGAAGCTGGGACAAGTAACGGGAGCTCACCCCATGACGCAGCAGCACTAGGGATTCGAACCGCTGAACTGCCGACCTTCCGATCGACAAGCTCAGTGTCTTAGCCATGGAGCCACCGTGTCCCTTCTTCTAGTAAGGGGGGAAAAAAACAACTCGGGTGAAGTTATGCTTAATTTTTACTTCAGAGAAGAAGGAAACTATTTAACGGCGAATCCCATTTCTTCTAGCAGGACTCTCAATCAAAAAACACAGTAGCAATATTTCTAAAGAAAACTTATCGGTTCCCACTGATGGATCCATCGGTGTTCGCGAGCATTCCCAGCCTTCGTTCGATGGACAATAGACTTCATCAGTCATACGGATCGATATTGTCTGAAGACTGTCTTAACCAAAGCAGGGTCATTTGTCCTTGGCTATTCTGGCCAGTCCTCACTTAATTCTCCAATGCATTCTTTCCTTCTGCATTAAGTCAGCTCACGACATAGAAGGGTGAGCCGAGTCTTCCAGAAGCTGGCAGGGAATTTGTAAGCCAATCAACTGCACTTTTGGTCTGATATTCATGACCGGTTTTGATCCATGGAGGACTTTCTAGTCCAATCCAGCTGGTTTGGACCGGTTCAGGCGAACCGGTAGCGGAAATTGGAGGGAAATTGCAAGTGGGCCCTGCCTCTATGCTGTTCTGTTTAGGCACGTTTTTGAGGCCGGACGCATGCGCAGAAGGGGCGCACGCAAAGCAAGCATGCGCGCGGGGTATGTGTGAACTCCCAGAATTCTCCAGCCAGCATAGCAGCTATGCTGTGCTGGCTGGAGAATTCTGGGAGTTGTAATCCCCAAGTCTTAAAGCTGCCAAGTTTGAAGACCTTTGTGCCAAGGAATAAGCTACTTAAAAAAAAGAGGAGAAAAGTTTGTTTCTTTTCAACATAGGGCATGGCACAAGGTCACCCAGCTAAAACGCTAACGAGGGCTTTGGGATTCTCCCGGCAGTATCCCCAGCTATGATCTTTAATTTTCTCCTTCTCCTTGGTGTCATTTGCTTTAACAGGGTTGCAGCTGCTAACAAGCTCGGTTTTATTCCACCACCCCCTTCAAGTAGCAGGAGAGGAACAGAAAATCAAGTGCTGCTTCGAGACTCTGTGCTTGGTCAGGAGGTCTATTATTAGTGGATGCACGTACATACCATAATAGAGAGATATGCAAAAACATACTTTAAGCATTCATTTGTTTTAGAAAGGGAGGGAGGGAGGAAAAGAGAAGGGAGGGAAAGAGAGAGAGAGAAAGAAGGAAGGAAGGAAGGAAGGAAGGAAGGAAGGAAGGAAGGAAAGAAGGAAAGAAGGAAAGAAGGAAAGAAGGAAAGAAGGAAAGTGGGAGTGAGTGAGGAAGGAAGGAAGGAAGAGAGGGAGGGTGGGAGGAAGGAAGAAAGGATGGGAGGGAGGGAGGAATAAGGAAGGAAGGAAAAAAGAATGGAGGGAGGGAAGGAAGGAAGGAAAAGAGTGAGTGAGTGAGTAAGGAAGGGTGGGAGGGAGGAATAAGGAAGGGAGGGAGGGAGGGAGGGAGGGAGGGAGGGAGGAAGGAAGGAAGGAAGGAAGGAAGGAAGGAAGGAAGGAAGGAAGGAAGGAAACAGAAGGCTATTTTCAGAATTGTTAGGTCAGGAGCTGTTTTGCTGTGTAACAATGAAATGTGTTGTTAAGTCTCTTTCATACAAAATGCAGAATAAAAGAGTTGGAAGGGACTTTAGAGAGATATTAGCCCAACCCTCCTGCTCATTTCAGACAAACGGTTATCCAACCTCTTCTTGAAAACCTCCAGTGAGGGGGCACTCACAGCATCTGGAAGCCAGCCGTTCCACTGGTTAATTGTTCTCACTGTCAGGAAATTTCTCCTTAATTCCAGGTTGTTTCCCTCCTTGATTAGTGTCCATCTGTTGCTTTATGTCTTGCCTTCAGGTGCTTTGGAAAACAGGTTGACCCCCCTCTTCTCTGTGAGAGCTCCTCAGATATTGGAAGACAGCTATCATGTCACCCCTAGTCTAATCTCTGTGTTAGACTAGATGAATCTAATTCCCTCAATTATTCATCGTATGCTTTAGTCTCCAGTCTGTTCTGACCTAGGCTTCCTGAGACAGTAAAAAGCACACGATTAGTCCCTAACCCTAACCCTTTTTTTATTTCAACGGCTGTGAATTAATGTTCATTCCCAGCCCATCATGAGTCACAAATAGTTTGCAAAAGTCCGAGAGAAGTCTGCCACAGTCCTTCGGGGTAAGGCTGATAAGTGTCCACTTTTATCTCCCTTGACACGCTGCCAAAGACCTAATTGGCCATTAGCGTTACAAGGCCACACGGAGCACAGAGTCAAAATGGAGCTTCAGAGTTTAAACCTACCAGAACGAACAGAGTTGCTTCCTGCAAAGACTCATGTGCCTTTGCTCCTCCTTTACGTCTTATGGGAGGGGCCAATCATCTCCAAGCCTTACTCCCGAGTCTCCCCTTGTGTCTTAACTGTTCTTGCCTTGTGGCAGCTCTGCTCATGTGCACACTGGGAACGGGCTCCCCCTGCTCCTCTGCCTCGCTGATGTCAGACTCTGGAGGATCCGGAGGCAGCACATAAATCCCAGATGGTCCTGGCTCCCTTTCTGCTTCCAATGCAGAGCCCTTGTCCGAGCCTTCCCCAGACTCCAGGACTGGCCCATCTTCCTTTCCAACCACCTCACTGTCTGACTCTGCTGCCAGCTCTGCAGGCCGCCTGCAGACCACAACAGTCCCCTAATCATCTTGGCTGCTCTTCTTTGCACTCTACTTCAACTCCCAGAGTTCCTCAGCCAGCAAAGCTGGCTGAGGAAAGGAACAAAGGAACAAAGCCAGCAAAGGAACTCTGGGAGTTGAAGTCCACAAGTCTTAAAGTTGCCAAGGTTGGAGACCCCTGTTCTAGGGTGTGTATCTAAGCAGTATTTTAATTGTTTAAATATTGTCCTTTTTATCATGTTGTAAACTACCCAGAATCGCTCAATGGCATGAGGGTCGGCATATCAGTTTAATAAGTAGATTAAAAAAATGAAATGCGACAAGCAGAAGAAGAAGAAAAAAAAACCATAAAGAAGCAACGTCCCCCCTTCCCCTCAACAGATTTTAACAACTTATCACTTCCTCTCAAAGGGCCACAAACAACCTGCTCAGACCAAATCACATCTTTTATCCGTAGACAAATCCTTAAAACTGCATCTCTAATACCTGTTGTTACTAAGGAAACAAAACTGCCACTGATTTCACCTTTTTCATCAATCTTGGCTGTTTTTATGGGCCACCCATAATCATATCCCAATGTGGTAGTTTGGGGTTGTTTTTTGTTTGTTTGTTTGTTTGTTTATTTATCTACAATAAATGGAAGCTAATCAAGGAGAGAAGCAACCTAGAACTAAGGAGAAATTTCCTGACAGAGAGAACAATTAATCAGCGGAACAGCTTGTCTTCAGAAGCTGTGGGTGCTCCATTACTGGAGGTTTTCAAGAAGAGATTGGACACCCATTTGTCTGAAATACAAACAGACAGATTAACAGAGTTGGAAGGGACCTAATAGGTCATCTAGTCCAACCCCCTGCTCAAGCAGGAGACCCGATACCATTTCTGACAAATGGCAGTCCAATCTTTTCTTGAAAGTCTTGAAAGGGCAGCTTACAAGACGATAAAAAGGTTTGGAGGGAGAAAAAAAGATTATACAGAATGATGAAAACGAAGAAGATTAAATAAGAAAAGAAGTGGTTGCAACAAAGCCGGTCTTCAAGGTTAAACTAATTTTGCGTAGCTTCTTCTCTGGTAATATTGTACTACTAACTAGAGCATACAAAACATTTGCTAGACCAATCCTTGAATACAGCTCATTTGTCTGGAAGCCGCACTGCATATCGGACATAAATACAATCGAGAGAGTTCAGAGATATTTCACAAGAAGAGTCCTCCACTCCTCTGCTCGCAACAAAATCCCTTATGCCACCAGACTCCAAATTTTGGGCTTAGACAACTTAGAACTCCTCCGACTTCAATCTGACCTAAGCATAGTACATAAAATTATCTACCACAATGTCCTACCTGTCAATGACTACTTCAGCTTCAACCACAACAATACACGGGCAAACAATAGATACAAACTCAAGGTAAACCGCTCCAAAATTAGTTGCACAAAATACGACTTCAGCAACAGAGTGGTCAACGCCTGGAATGCACTACCTGACTCTGTGGTTTCTTCCCCAAACCCCCAAAACTTTAAGTTTAAACTGTCTACTGTTGACCTCACCCCATTCCTAAGAGGTCTGTAAGGGGCCTGCATAAGCGCACCAGCATGTCTTCCGTCCCTGTCCTAATATTCCTTTTTTTTTTTTTACTTACCCTTTTCATGTGTCCAAATTATGTTTATACTTTTACCTGTTATATGTGATTTGCAAAATAAATAAATAAATAATAAATAAATAAATTTTCCTTTCCAGCCTCATTTCTGAGCTTGCTCAGCCTAGGGCCTGAAGATGCAGAATTTTATTTTATTTTTTTCCCCCTCCCCTCCATTTCTATGACCTATTTCTTCTTCATAGCTCTGTGGCCCGCCTCCCTCCCACCTCTCCTCCACCAGCTCTCGGCCATTCTGCATTACAAGCATCGTTTTTTTCATGCAGCTCCTGGTTTAAAACATGTTTGATCCGTGCAGGGTTGGGGGTGTGTATGTAGATCTCTGCCTTCTCCAGCCCTTCGCTCTGTGTGTGTGTGTTTGTGTGTGTGTGTTTGTGTGCTAATATGCTTCTCTCAGATCACATTCGGAATCCTCGAATTACAACCACAACGGAGCCCAACGTTTCCGTCGCTAAGCAAGACCATTGCTAAGTGAATTCTGCTTCCTTTCGTGATCTTCCCTGCCACGGTGGTTAAGTGAACTGCTGCAGTTTTCTTTTTCTTTTTCTTTAAAAAAAATAATATTTATTGAAATTCCAACATTTAAAAACACAATACATAAGTATGTAACAAACAAAATGCATATTAATATAATGCATATAATCGGCTGAAAGATAGTGGATATTACTAAAAATGTTTGGTATTGGAAAGCTGTAAAAATGTAATTATGATTTAAAAATATAAACGTTGAATAAAAACAATTTTAAAAAACACAATACAAAAAGAAAAAAAGTAAAAAAAAGAAAAAACATAAAAAAACCATAAAAAATTTCCACTAATAACAGCTTTTCTATATCATAACGTACATATTTACAAAATTCTAGTTCTATATATCTCTATCTTAAATTACATCCTTATTTATATTTACAGTTACTTCTATTCGTAGTTCAATTTCATATCTTATATCTCTTCAACCATTTTAACTGCTGCAGTTTTCATTTGCAAATGACCAGCTGTCTGCAAGGAAGGTAAATCCTTCCGTTCTCTGTCATCCAGTCAGAGCTGAGGAATCTTCTTGGGATGAGAAGCGAAATGTCTTCAAAGAAAAACCAGAAAGTCCAGTTGCCTCTTGAAAAAAAGCACCTTTGGGACAACCAGGACCTGGATGACGGAGAATCTCCATAGACCTGAAGAAGAAGAATCTAACAAAATGAAATTCAATGGGGAAAAAAGCAAGGTTCTACATTTAGGCAAGAAAAAACAATAGTAGTAACTGTGAGAGGGATCTTGGAGTCCTAGTGGACAACCATTTAAATATGAGCCAGCGGTGTGTTGCAGCTGCCAAAAAAGCCAACACAGTTCTAGGCTGCATAAATAGAGGGATAGAATCAAGATCCCGTGAAGTGTTAAGACAACTTTATAATGCCTTGGTAAGGCCACGCTTGGAATCCTGCATGCAGTTTTGGTTGCCATGAAGTAAAAAAGATGTTGAGACTCTGGAAAGAGTGCAGAGAAGAGCAATGAAGATGATTAGGGGGCTGGAGGCTAAAACTTATGAAGAACAGTTGCTGGAACTGGGTATGTCTAGTTTAATGAAAAGAAGGACTAGGGGAGACATGATAGCAGTGTTCCAATATCTCAGGGGTTGCCCCAGAGAAGAGGGAGTCAAGCTATTCTCCAAAGCACCTGAGGGTAGAAAAAGAAGCAATGTGTGGAAACTAATCAAGGAGAGAAGCAACTTAGAACTAAGAAGAAATTTTCTGACAGTTAAAACAATTGATCAGTGGGAAAAACTTGCCTCCAGAAGTTGTGAATGCTCCAACACTGGAAGTTTTTAAGAAGAGGTTGGATAACCATTTGTCTGAAGTGGTCTACGGTTTCCTGCATAAGCAGGAGGTTGGACTAGAAGACCTCCAAGGTCCCTCTGTTATTCTATTCCATTCTAAGCTCTGAAGAATCTTCTTGGGATGAGAAACGAAACGTCTTCAAAGAAAAACCGGAAAGTCCAGTTGCCTCTGGAGGGGGGAAAAACACACACACACCTTCAGGACCTCTTTTCCATCTGCTGACAAAGTGACAACTCAAACAGGTGACCTTCGCATACTGTCGGGAAGGAACCTCAGTGAATCACTTGCTAACTCCAGCTTCCCGCCATCTTTAGGCCTTTCGAAGCCTAGGAAGACAATGACGGCTGCGATCTGATCCAGGCCTTTAATAGACATGAGGGATTAGTGCACAGAGAAAGACTTAAATCCCTCTGGGAACTTTTCAAAGCTGTTTTACAGGTTTACGTAGATGGCTCCCTCCAGAGAGCCGCAGCCTGTTTCCCTACCTTCAGGGGGGGGAAAAGGCATATTATTATAGGGTTTGGGAAACTTGAAGGCAGGAGAAAAATCAGCAGCTACAACAGGACATTTTCAGTTAAAAATACGGTGACCTAAACTGCCACTGGCAGGTCGTGCAATTTACCAAACATAAGTTGGGTGGAAGAGAGAGAGAGAGAGAGAGAGAGTAAAGGTGAAAGGGAAACACGCAGATTTGAGATCTGCACTTTTGCTCGTCTTCTTCAATCGTTTCCTACAAGCAGTTTCATTCTCATCAAGGTAGCAACCGTTGCTGCCTATGAACGTGGCACATTAGCAAACCAGGATTCGCACGTGACTGTCCAAGTAGTAGAAGTTCAGGCAACATTTTGGAACAATGTGTTTCAGAATATAAAGCCTGCACCGGTAGTTGTATTTTTCTTTGTTATTGCTTAACAATAATGAGTGGAATAATGATGAATGGGTTGAGATTGATGGCTTGGTTAACAATTGGATGAATGCCTTTTAAGCTCAGTGTTTTGGGGAGAAAGGAAGGGAAGGAAGGAATGAAGGGAGGAAGGGAGGGAAGATGGGAGGGAGGAGGGAGGGGAGGGGAAGGGAAGGGAAGAAAGGAAAGGAAAGGAAAGGAAAGGAAAGGAAAGGAAGGAAGGAAGGAGGGAGGGAGGGAAGGGAGGGAGGGAGGGAGGGAGGAAGATGAGATACTCTGGAGTAATTATATCATTAAGATACTGGACAACTAGCAGACATTGGATTGGAAGAATGCAAATAGCACTACTTGACAGCCAAGCACGAGAAAATCTGAACTCTTTGTTGACATCTCTTGGTCATCCAGAACCTTGCAGCCCAGACCCGAAAGCCCCAATAATTTGATGAATGCTTTGTTCTCCTTCTACAGAATTAAGCTGTTTGGACAGAAAGAAATTCTCTCTCTCTCTTTCTCTCTCTCTTCCTCTCTTTCAAAAAGATAGACATCTGGAAGCCATAAGTGTGTTCTCTCGGGTAACATTATTCTTCTGAAGATATCGGCCTGTCTTCCTGCAGATTGTGCATAATCCTTCTCATTTAATGGTAGCTCCATTTCAGTGATGCAGAAAATTAATTAGTGCATTTTATTTTCACACTTCATGGAGCTACACATCATGGCAAAACCGAGAGAAAAGGAAGGAAAAGCCAACTTCACAAATGAACAGACTCCAAATTTGCTTCTCCCCGCGTAGCTTTCAAAGGCAGAAGAATGCCAGCAGCTTGTCGCTGGTATAATAATTGGAGTAAGGGGTTAGGGGAAGTTTCTGAGCTATTAATGTAGTACGGTCTTAGAGGAGATTGAATGCCCAAGCCCAGCGTAAACACTCGTTCAGCTTTCATTTTATGGTCCGCTGTTGATTCTCTTTTCCTGCACTCAGGTGTCTGGATCTCTCGTGATCCCAGTTGATCAGTTGATTAAGTTCAGAAAGTGGGATCCTTGAAGCTCTTTGAACTTGGTTGTGTTCCTGTAGACATTTCTTTACCAGACCAGGTAATATCATCAGTGTACTGCCTAGCTGGGTAATGAAACTCAATCAAACTCAGAGAGCACCAAGGACCCTACGATCCTCCTCTTCCTCCTTCCAAACCCCACGCCCTTCTAATGCTGATGGCATTACCTACTCAGGTCATGAAATGTCTTCAAGAAAACCACCAAGCTCTATGCAACAGCTACAGTAGTATTCAGCCAGTAGATGGCAGTATTTACAAGTTTGGATCTATGGTATATACTCTATGCTCTTTTGTTCTAAGTAGAGTTTCCTGTTTCCAGTTACAGTTACATAGGGAGTTGAGCAGTAAAGCACATGGTGACTGTGTGCTGCTTTATATAAACAGGATTTCTAAGAATGATTCATGCTATATTTGCTCACTCGGAGTGAAACAATCTTTAGTCTCTAATGGAACTTATTTTTCTTCTTCATGTGGCCAATTCTCAAAGGAGAAGTCCCACAATTTTCTTGACAAGGTTTTTCAGAAGTGGATCTGCCATTACCTCCTTCCTAGGGCTGAGAGAAAGGGACTGGCCCAAGGTCATCCCATTGACTTTCATACATAAGATGGAACTAGAAGTCATTTCTCCCAGTTTCTAGCTTGATACCTTAGCTTGACACCAAACTGGCTCTCATAATGAAATTTAGGTGCTTCCAGAGAGAAAGTACAGAGTTACAATCTTAAATAGCTAAAATGTGTGTTTTCTGCAGCATTTCTCTGTCTCTTTCTCCCTCCCTCTTTCTAATATCACAAAGGTAGATTTTTTTAAAAAAATGCCAAAAACTTTAGACCTTTATTGGTTTTGCAAATCACAGGTCAATGTGACTTTGGAGAGAAAGGTCTAATTGGTTTTAAGAGTTAATTGACGTTATTAGCAGCTGTGTGTGACATGCTGGTTTTTTGCTGTTGTTTTTTTCACCGAAGCACAACTGCTTATTTGAATTACACCGATCTGTGGGGTTAGATATGCAGAAACAGCATTATTTTGGAGCACAAAAAGATTTATAAACCCACCGTTATCTGTACAGCACTTTAAAGTCCCCAGAAAGCTTACAGAGGTAGATAAGAGCAAGCCTGGGATTAGCTCAAAATTTTGTTGTGTGTCCCATATGAAATATTAGAAGCCTGAACTTTGCGGATCTGTATTTTGCAGAAAAGAGGCACTGGGTCTTGTGGTTTGTTTTCTGAGCCAGGGGATGAAAGCAAGGAATCAGGGGTTTGATAGCCCCTTTCCCATCTAATGCACGTTATTATTAAAAGGCGTAAGCTTTCATAAAATGTGTTCGTCAGAAACATTGCTGTCAGATGCCGGATTTATTTATTTATTTGCTATCCTAGATGAATGCAGCTCTCTTTCTACCATGTCTGTGATGAAAGCCAGTGGGTTTCCTTTGATGAAGAGAGTCTGAAACGTGGAATATGGAAGGCTCTCTCAAGAGTTTTCATCTGAATCTTTTGCTCAAGCGTGAAGATCTGAAGATTGAAGGTTATCGCTTCACTCAAGACTCCCTTGAGGTTATAGATGGGAGGGAGGGAGGGAGGGAAGGAAAGAAGGAAGGAGTGGGGGAAGGAAGGAAAGATTGATAGAAGGGAAGATGAAGGGAAGGGAAGATGGAAGGGACAGAAGAGAAGAAAAGGGAGGGGGGAGGGGGAAGAAGGGGGAAGGGAGGGAGGAGAAAGGGGGGAAGGAAGGAAGGAAGGAGGAGTTGGGAAAGAAAGGAAAGATGGATAGAAGGGAAAGGAAGGGAAGGGATGGAGAGGATTGGAGAAGGAAGACAGGAAAGATGGATAGAAGGGAAAGGAAGGGAAGGGATGGAGAGGATTGGAGGGGGAAGGAAGGAAGGAAGGAAGGAAGGAAGGAAGGAAGGAAGGAAGGAAGGAAGGAAGGAAGGAAGGAAGGAACCTACTTGTAGGTTTCTCAAAAGCTTTCGGTTGGCCGGTGTGAGTCATACCCAGGAGAGATCTTCTTAACTTTGAAAGAAATATAACGTGACATATTTCAGGGCAATCTTATTTGGGAAGGGGGCTCCCTTTGGGATTTGTATCTCTTGTCTAAAATGACAAAGAAAGTCATTAATAAGACCAAGATCCCCATAGGGTACAGATAAGAACAATTATTTGGAGCCAGTCTGGTCCTGGGGACGGGAAAGCCTCAACGATAATGTCGGAACAAGACATGGTGAGAACGCTAAATGAGACGATGGCATCGTGCCCAACTTATTAAGGGACTCCCAAGGGCTCTGTCCCCTGTAATTCATTAATGAAGAACATTAATCTATCAGGGAGACCATGGTAGGCCAGAAGAAAGGAATAATTATAAGGAGAAGGGTTTTTTTTCCCCGCTTCCTGCCAGAGAAAATATTCAACTAACAGTGATAATTGCCCTGGGATTTAACCTTATTGGTTGCCCAGGAGATTACAAGCTACCAAGGGTCCATGCAAAAACTTCAGTAAGGAAAGACCAAGCCATATATCCTGCATCTGCAGGCAGTCCTTGACTTACGGCCACAACTGAGTCTGAAATTTAAGTCGCTAAGTGAGAAATGTGTTGAGTTTTGCCCCGTTTTACAAATTTTCATGTAAATCCTCCCATTAAACGAATCCTACGTCTCCCCGTCCCTCCACTCATCTTTCTCATCAGCTGGGAAGGTCACCAACGGCGATCACCTCACTTGAACCCAGAACCATCTTTGATACAGGTTGGTTGCCAACCGCCCAAATTTTGATCACTTGACCCCCGAGGCAGCTGTGATGGCCGTAAGGGCAAGGATTGGTCATAAGATACTGTTTTTCCCCTAGTGCTGTTATAACTTTGAAGATTTGCTAAACAAAGGATTGTAAGTCAGGGGCTGCCTATATTTCATGTAGCCATTCTTCTTGGAAACTGGCACACCCATAACACACAGTTCTGAAAGTATGCAGCTTCAGTTGCTATCTGTAATAAGTCTATTTGTTCATCCATTTAGAAGAAGCAATAGATTAGCCTCTTCATTTTCATGGTCCACGGTCTTCCTGGGGCTCACCTGAGAGATGAACAGAATCACCTTTGATACCACTGAAGTCACTATCTGATATGATAGCTGTCTTCCAGGACTTGAGAGGCTGTCACAGAGAAGAGGGGTGGGGGGGTCAACCTATTCTCCAAAGCACCTGAAGGCAGGATAATGTTGTGCCTCGTCCGCTTTCCCCGCAGCCGGGGCCTTCTTATCTGCTTCCGAACGCTGAGGAATGTCCTAGCATGCCTCCCGGCCCCAACCCTGGCCCCATGCCCAGACAGGCTGAGGAAGAAGGCGTCAACAGAAGGAAGGGAGGGGCAGGCCGGGATAAGTGCTGAGTCATGGAGCCACACCCCATGGCCTATATAAAGGATCTGCTTTCTGGCATTCTCTGAGTCAGGCAAAGTCTACCTTATCTTGGGGAAATCACTTTCTGGTCTCCTGCCGGCCTTGAGAACTTTGCTAGGATTTTGGCAGAGCTGCAGAGGCACGCCTGATTCGGATTTCCCTGACCTGGCCGTCAGCAGAGGAGTGGGACACGACAGACAAGAAGTACTGGATGGGAAGTAACCAAGGAGAGAAGCAACCTAGAGGGCAACCCTAGAGGGGTGACAGGGTTCTGACGAATGCCCTAATTAAATCATGAGCCTCGAGCCAAGCTTCAAAAGAAATCTAGTTACTTATTAGGAGCTTCATGTCGGCGGTACCTAAACGAAGCCAACTCTGACCCCGCCTAATTTATGGCCCCAATCATGACCCTGTTTTTCCCCTCCCCCCAGGGTGTGTCATCAATCACATTCGCCAACGGAGCAATTTCGCGGGATGTAGCGATCACTTCCCCTCCGGCCGCTGTGGGTAACCCTGAGAGATAGCCTTGAGAAAGATATGTCTGGAATGTGCTTCTGTCTTTGGCTGCTGTGCTGTTTCATTGGTTTCCCATCCCCCCTTGCCTATGGCAACTCAAGAGGAGGCCAGGGATGTTTTGCGAGTTGACACTAAGGAGAAATTTCTTGATAATGAGAACAATTAACCAGTGGAACCGCTTGCCTCCAGAAGTCGTGGGTGCTCCATCACTGGAAATTTTCAAGAAGAGACTGGACAGCCATTTGTACAGAATGGCATAGGGTCACCTGCTTGAGAAGAGGGTTGGACTAGAAGATCTCTAAGGTCCATTCCAACTCTGTTATCTTTCTCCTCCTCCTCCTCTTTCTCCTCCTCCTCCCTCCCTCCCTCGATGAAGAGAGCAAAATAATAAATGGTGACAAACAAGGAACCAATGCAGGACAGATGTTTTACATTTCATGCAGAGGAAACATTTTGATATTTTTTTTTAAATTTTATTTGCATTTATATCCCGCCCTTCTCCGAAGACTCAGGGCAGCTTACACTATGTCAAGCAATAGTCTTCATCCATTTGTATATTATATACAAAGTCAACTTATTGCCCCCAACAATCTGGGTCCTCATTTTACCTACCTTATAAAGGATGGAAGGCTGAGTCAACCTTGGGCCTGGTGGGACTAGAACCTGCAGTAATTGCAAGCAGCTGCTGTTAATAACAGACTGTCTTACCAGTCTGAGCCACAGAGGCCCCTTTGTGGCCTCTGTGTTAGACTAGGGCAGCCATTTGTCCAGGATGGTATAGGCTCTCCTGCTCAAGTGGAGGGGGGTTGGACTAGAAGACCTCTGAGGTCCCTTCCAGCCCTGTTATTCTAGGTTCTGTGTCACTTCAGGGCAGCTATGGAAACCAGAAGCCTGGTTTGAATTTCACCGTCTGCTCTTTCAGCACGTGGTCAGTTCCACTCGAGAGATGGGACCGAGTTACGAAAGGATCGACAGACCTGAAAAGGCAGAAGGGAAAAGAGACGATACCTTTCATACATCTGAAAAGATGAAAAAGCATCTCTCTCTTTTTAAATCAAAGATGCCCGAGAAGGACGGAAGGTGAGAAGAAGAGGAATAACAAGATAAATGCCAGTAAAAAAACAACAACCAAAAAAAGCCCCGTTCTCTTCTTATAGATGGATTTGAAACAGAATTTAAAAAGAAGTTGTATCACTTTGTTTTTGAACAGCTGGAAATCCCTCAAGGTTTGCAAAATATCCATGCAAGCTTGAAGAGCGATGAAGACGTGGAAGCGATGGAAGGTCCATTCTAAGTACCGCTGGTGCGAGGAATAGCACTGGAAACGCTGCTGGAAATATAAATACGAAGAGTAGTTGTAAAGGACCATAGTCAGTCTGGGTTAATGAGGCTGGGGTCTCGTTGAAAGGATTGCAAATGATGTGAATGATTTTCATGGCTATTGAATGCTAATCTGTGGGATTCTTGGAGGTCTCTAAGATGGGTTGTTTTCTTCCAGATGTTTCATTACCCAACTAGGTAACACAATCAGTGCTAGAAAGGGGGGGTTGTGGGGAGGGGAGGGGAGAAAGAGAAAGACTGTGGAGTCCTTAATGCTCTCTGTGTCAGGGTTCTGACAGATGCCCTAATTAAATCATGAGCCTCGAGCCAAGCTTCAAAAGAAATCCAGTTATTTATTAGGAGCTTCATGTCGACACATTCCAAGTGAAGCCAACTCTGACCCCACATAATTTACGACCCAGGCATGGCTCTGTTTTCCCCCTTCCCCCAGGGTGTGTCATCAATCACATTCGCCAACGGAGCAATTTCACGGGTTGTAGAGATCACTCCCTCCGGCTGCTGTGGGTAACCCTGGGAGACAGCCTTGAGAGAGAGATGTCTGGAATGTGTTTTTGTTTTTGGCTGCTGTGCTGTTTCGGCAGTTTTCCCATTCCATTTGCCTATGGCAACTCGAGAGCAATCCAGGGATATTTTGTGAGTTGACACTCTGAGCTTGGCAGATGTTTCATTATCCAACTAGGTAACTCCCTCCCTCCCTCCTCCTTCCTTCTCCTTCTTCTTATCTTCATCTCCTCCTCCTCTTCTTCCTTCTCCTGCTCTCCTTCTTCCTGTTCCTCTTCACCTACTTCTTCAAAACAAGCATTTTCCCTATTGGAAAGGAGTGTCTCTTAACTGTGGCACGATACCATCTGTTTCATCCTAATATATAAATTGTTAATATTATCTCTAATCTTGTGGTGGAATATAATTAATAGTTTTAGAAAAATTCTGTCAGGATTTATGATCTAACCTTCCATTTTCAACTCGCCTGATAAAGTTATAAATATCATTTCATGCTTAATGGAATTATGTAAATAGGGCAATTAAAAGTTACAGTATAAAGACAACTCCATTCTATTTGATCCTTTTTTTCCCTATCTCATCTCATCCCCCCCCCTTTTCTGGTGCATGCACACAGAACGGTCTATTACGGGCCGTGGTGGGTTTGGTGTTTTGTGATTCATTCTCTTGTGGAAAGTCATGTATAAGCCATCCCATTAAGTCATAATATGGTTTATTGGTTGCACACGTAGTATCATATTAGAATACAGCAATTGTGTTTTGATAATTCAGCACACTGCATGAAGCCATCCATGAAGAAATGTAATGTAAACCCTTTCTGGAGAGCCTCTTGGAAATGTAATTCATAAATAGACAAATATTTTTCCTGGTATAATAGATATGGGGGGGTGGAGGAGGAGGAGGAGGAGGAGGTGAAGGCACCATATCCTAGACTGCATCTAGGTCAGATTGCCTCAAGAATATTGTAGGCATTGTTTATTTTAGGAAGGACATTGACGAAGTGTCCAGGGAAGGTCTTTACCTTATATATCTATATCTATATCTATATCTATATCTATATCTATATCTATATCTATATCTATATCTATATCTATATCTATATCTATATCTATCTATATCTATTTGTTTTCTGAGGTTTTCGCGGGTGTTTGTATGTAGGTCTTTGGTTATTCGGGTTTTCTCCCGCGTAAAATTCACCATCACTCATGGAGACCATCCTGGATGGTCCAAAGCTAAGTTAATGTATGACTGATAGAAAGACATAAAAAAAAAATTCTGTCTAGTTAGACCTGCGATTTTACTAAGAGTTTTATGCACTCAAGAAATCCCATTTATGGAAAGGTTGCCATGACCCTGAAGTAAACAAAGCTTGGTCCATTAAAACTTAATTATCAACTACTCCCACTGCTCCAGCAATTATCCATTTTTCCTAGATAGGTCGGATCTCCAATATAGCATATCTCAGAAATACCACGGGCAATTATTTAATGATGAAATAAGTGCTGATTAGGTACCCTTCAAGCTATTATTTTTCTTGATGGAATATTTCTGCAGCCACTGAAGAAATAAGAGTAATTTGCTTCTCATCAACCTAGCTACTTCTGCTGTTTTGGAAAATAATATGCAACTAATAAGAGGTTTGAGAAAGGGAAAGGAAGGGGCTACTGCAAAGGAAGAAATTCTCAGCCAATGAGCCTCTGCAAAAGACTTTTTTTTTTTTTTAGGATAATTCCTTCACTTCTTATGAAAAATTATGTTGGGTTGATGGTCAACTTTTGGAAATGTTGCAGGACTAAGCACAGAGAAATGTGGGGTGAGTTTGGTGGCATCTTAATTTTATTTTATTGCCAATGTTGCCTTGCCTGAGATAGATAGATGATAGATAGATAGATAGATAGATAGATAGATAGATAGATAGATAGATAGATAGATAGATAGATAGATAGATAGATAGATAAAAGATAGATAGTTAGACAGACAGATGTAGAAATAATATCTGTATTGGTTGCAATGGTCAAAGAGTTGCTAGAACTTTGGGCAACATAATTACAGTAATAGATTTGCTGAAAGTGATGGGGTCACAGTATTAGACAAATGAAACAAGGAAGGAAGGAAGGAAGGAAGGAAGGAAGGAAGGAAGGAAGGAAGGAAGGAGGAAGAAGGGAAGGAATGAGAGAAGGGAGGGAGGAAGGAAGGAGAAAAGGAGGAGGAGGAGGAAAGAAGGGAGGGAGGGAGGGAAGAGGAAAGGAGCAGGAGGAGGGAGGAGAGGGGGAGAAGGAAGGAAGGAAGGAAGGAAGGAAGGAAGGAGGAAAGGAGCAGGACAAGGGAGGAGAGGAGGAGAAGGAAGGAAGGAAGGAAGGAAGGAAGGAAGGAAGGAAGGAAGGAAGGAAGGAAGGAAGGAAGGAAGGAAGGAAGGAATCTAGCTATACGGGCTTCAGCAAAAGAAGTGGATAAATTTCTTCTCTATTGGACTATTCCTGGTCTTCCTGCTCCCAGTTCTGAGATTCCCAAAGTCCAGAACACCCTTAAAAATAATGCAGGAAAGGGATGAAATCTGCTAATTCCATGCCACTCTACATTTTACCCCTTTTATCGGGCCCATTGTTAGAAGCTTGAACTACCTCTAAGAGCACTGGTTGCTTTCTTATCTTTAACCCATGTTAACTTTAAAATTTTAAACTTTATGGATGAACAAAGTGGGTTTTTTTTTAACCTTTGCTGTATCATGTGTCTCTTTTAGAGCTAACAATATGTTCTTGCAGAGTTCAGAAAAGTTATTCTTTTTTTTTTCCAGCGATGAATTTGCGAGAAGTATGCTGTTTTGCTAATTTATGGAGGGAAAGGAATGAAAATTTTAATAGTCAGAGATGGGTTGTAAATTTAAAAAGTGACATATGGTTGGGAGCTGTTTGAAAGAAAATGGCAAAGAGGAGAGAATGAGAGACAGAAAGACAGACAGAGAGAGAGAGACAGAGAGGGAGGGAGAGGGAGGGAGAGGGAGACAGAGAGAGAGACACACACAGAGAGAGACAGAGGGACACAGAGAGACATAGAGAAAGACAGAGAGAGGGAGACAGAGACAGAGAGAAACACAGAGAGAGACAGAGAGAGGGAGAAAGAGAGACACACAGAGAGAAACAGAGAGAGGGAGAGAGAGAGAGAAACAGAGAGAGACAGAGAGAGAGAAAGACGGAGGGAGAGGGAGGGAGACAGAGAGAGGGAGAGGGAGACAGAGACAGAGAGAAACACAGAGAGCCACAGAGAGAGAGGGAGAGAAAGAGAGAGAGAGAGAAAGAAAGACAAAGACAGAGAGACAGAGAGAGAAAGAGAGAGAAAGACGGAGGAGAGGAGGAGACAGAGAGAGGAGAGGAGACAGAGACAGAGACAGAGAGAAAGACAGAGAGAGAAAGACAGAGAGAGGGAGAGGGAGACAGAGACAGAGAGAAACACAGAGACACATACACAGAGAGAGAGAGAGAGACAGAGAGAGGGGGACAAAGAAAGAGACACAGAGAGAAAGACAGAGAGGGACAGAAAGAGAGAGAAAGACAAAGACAGAGAGACAGAGAGAGAGAGAGAGACAGAGAGAGAAAGACAGAGGGAGGGAGAGGGAGACAGAGAGGCAGAGAGAGACAGACACAGAGACACAGAGAGAGAGAGATAGCGAGAGAGACAAAGAGTGCGTGTGAGAGAAAGAGAGATAGAAAGACAGAGACAGAGAGAGGCAGAAAGAGGCAGAGAGAGAGAGAGAGAGAAAGAGGAAAAGAGGGAGAGAGAACATTCAATAAACCTCTAAAGAAATATCAAGCTGTATCAATTAGATTCAGATTGTCGATTTCATTGATAAGCAAAGAATCCAATTTAATTCGACGTCAGGATCAAATTGCTAAAGCAAAGAGGCAGAAATTAGCTTAGTTTAATGGAAAAAGGGCAAATTCACATTTTCTGAGCCTGTCAATCAACTGCAACCCAGGTCTATGTGCAGATCTATGCTTTTTCAAAGGCACTTTGCAACTGGAAGTAGTGAAGGACTAATAGTCAATAATGGGTAGGTTTACAGAGGAGAATCCCACAAATTAAATTTGGGAGAGCATATTGGCAAAAAGTAAAAGAGGTTAGCAGCGAGTGCAGTGGTGGGATTCAAAAATTTTTACTACTGGCTATGTGGGCGTGGCTTGGTGGGCATGGCATGGCTTGGTGGGCGTGGCAGGGGAAGGATACTGTAAAATCTCCATTCCCACCCCACTCCAGGGGAAGGATATTGTAAAATCCGGTGGCTCAACAGACTAAGGGCCTCTGGTGGCTCAACAGACTAAGAAAGTCTGTTATTAACACAGCTGCTTGCAATTACTGCAAGTTCAAGTCCCACCAGGCCCAAGGTTGACTCAGCCTTCCATCCTTTATAAGGTAGGTAAAATGAGGATCCAGATTGTTGGGGGCAATAAGTTGACTTTGTATATAAATGGATGAAGACTATTGCTTAACACAGTGTAAGCCGCCCTGAGTCTTCGGAGAAGGGCAGGATATAAATGCAAATAAATAAATAAATAAATAAAATCCCCATTTCCTCCCGATCTCGCCCCTTCTCTCTGTGAGCCTTGCCCCACAGAAGCCTGTTCAATTCTATCTCATTCTCTCCAGAGTTTTTTTCAAGTTGGGAGGGGAGTAGAACTTCTAACTAATTAGCATCAGAGGGTGTTAATCATAATACAGGAAATACTAATGCTCTGGTGGTCATTTCGAAAAATCCTTTCTTAGTGAGCACCTAGAAGCCGAGAGGAACATACGTGGCAAATTCCAAGTTTGTAGGCTTTACAGTTCTGGAGATTTCATGATTAATGTGTGAGTGGTTTTCTATTTTATATATTATAGATATATAGATATATAATTAAAATTAAGGTTAAGAAGGCTAAGGTTAAAGCATAGCTTGTTGCAAAACAAAATTAAATCCCAAAAGCATGCATCAACCAATAAGATCATTTCTTTATTTCTTTTATTTATTTATTTTGTCACAACAATATATATAAGCATCACACAAAAAGATTATATAGTATATAAACATATATATGAGGAAATATTAGGACGTATAAGCATATATATATATATATAAGAAGAAAAAAGAAAAACAATAGGACAGGAACGGTAGGTACGTTTGTGCTCTTATGCACGCCCCTTATGGTCCTCTTAGGAATGGGGTGAGGTCAGTAGTAGAAAGTTTTTGGTTAAAGCTTTGGGGATTATGGGAAGAGACCACAGAGTCAGGTAAAGTATTCCAAGCACTGATGATTCTGTTACAGAAGTCGTATTTTCTGCAATCTAGATTAAAGCGGTTAACATTAAGTTTAAATCTATTGGTTGCTCTTGTATTATTGCAATTAAAGCTGAAGTAGTCTTTAACAGGAAGGACATTACAATAGATGATTCTATGAGTTAAACTTAGGTCTTGTCGAAGGCGACGGAGTTCCAAGTTTTCTAAGCCTAGGATTTCAAGTCTGGTGGGATAAGGTATTTTGTAGTTTTCAGAGGAGTGGAGAACTTCACTCCTTCACCGAAGGCTCTCCCCCCAAAGCAATTATATGTTTAAAAGCTTCCAGGAAAGCCAGTAACAAACAGATCCCATCTGATTTCCAACCAAGGATGGCCTAGTTTTTAATCCCACAATCAGATTGCAAAGGGTGATGTTACGTTTTCTGTCTTTGGCGTGGGATGAGTTGAGCTTCAAGACGAGTCTACACAGCCATTTGTCTGAAATAGTATCGGTTCTCCTGCTTTAGCAGGGGGCTAGACTAGAAGATCTCCAAGGTCCCTTCCAGCTCATTCATTCTACGGTTGTGGCTGAGCCACTTAACGCTGAACAAGGAACAGGGAAGCACACTGGTGGTAAAGAAAGAAAAAAGGAATTTCGAAAGTAACTTTTCAGGCTGGAGTTGGTAGCTCTGGGGAATTACTTTGATCTTCTTTTTCTTCCAGATACATTTCCTCGGAAGGGTGCAAAGTAACTTGTTTCTGCACCCTTGAGTAATGGAAACTGATAGGTTATTTGGTGGATATTGAGTACAACAGACAGAGTAATAGGCTGCACGAGCAACAATTTCAGAGACAGGAGCTTTGAACGAAAAGCTTTTTACCCACAAGCTGTCAAAGAGATAAGGGAACATATGATAGGGGAAGGGAGACTAGCAATCAGAAAAGAGGAGAAGGAGGGATAATAGAATAAGGAAAAGAAGAGAGATAGGCGGGAGGAGGAGGACGAGAAGGGGGAGGAGATAAGATAATTTTGTCAAATTTTTACTGGCCCACATTAAAAATGAACTGTTGCCTGCTCTCAAGAGAAAGTATATATTTATCCAAACACATGCATAACACACATATACACATGCTATATACACACATATATACCTGCACCCATACATATACCTACATGTATATATTAATCACTGTCCAGAGGAGAGGAAACGTGAGACAAGGAGGAGGAGGGGAAGGAGGAGGAGGAGGCAGGAGGAGGAGGAGGAGGAGAAGAGGGAGAAGGAAAAGGAGAAGAATAGAATAGAATAGAATTTTATTGGCCAAGTGTGATTGGACACACAAGGAATTTGTCTTGGTGCATATGCTCTCAGTGTACATAAAAGAAAAGATACGTTCATCAAGGTACAACATTTACAACACAATTGATGGACAAGGAGAACAAGAACAATTGAGGACAAGGAGGAGGAGAAGAAGGAGGAGGAGGTGGAGGAGGAGGAAGAAGAGGAGGAGGAGAAGGAGAAGGAGAAGGAGAAGGAGAGAAGAGGAAGAAGAAGAGGAAGAAAAGGAAGCAGAAGAGGAAGGAGGAGGAGGAGGAGGAGGAGGCAAAGTGCACCCAGATGCCATTTTTACCGATGGACTATAAATACAGTAATAACTAAGTTACTAAAGAGGAATGTCATAGCAACCCCGGTGGTGACAAGTCAGGAAAAATAAAAGCATTTTATAGAAACGGAGCTATTCTCTGACTAGTTCTGGATGAACAAAATATTTGGCATTATCGCTCAAACTCCTTCAGAGATGAAATATCGGCTTCAGATATCGAACTGTTGACTCCGTTCGGATCAAGCTTAGGTGAAACACTTCAGTGGCCCTCACTTTTTGCCTGGCTGAATTGTATCAAGAATGTAAGGCCTGCATTTAGAGATGATGTCTTATCTGGTTTGGTTCTGCAACCCAACAAGACAGACACAGACTTCAGAGGATCTGCAGAAAAAAAACAATGGCTACCAACCTGCCTTCCATGGAGGACCTGTATACTGCACGAGTCAAAAAGAGGGCTGTGAAAATATCTACAGACCCCTCGCATCCTGGACATAAACTGTTTCAACTCCTACCCTCAAAACGACGCTATAGAGCACTGCACACCAGAACAACTAGACACAAGGACAGTTTTTTCCAAAATGCCATCACTCTGCTAAACAAATAATTCCCTCAACACTGTCAAACTATTCACTAAATCTGCACTACTATTACTATTAATCTTCTCATCGTTCCCATCACCCATCTCCTCCCACTTATGACTGTATGACTGTAACCTTTTTGCTTGTATCCATACGATTTATATTGATATTGTTTCCTAGTATGACTTGACTGCTTATTTGTTCCCTATGACTATCATTAAGTGTTGTACCTTATGATTCGTGATGAATGTATCTTTTCTTTTTATGCACACTGAGAGCATATGCACCAAAGACAAATTCTTATCAAAGACAATGTCTTATCACGCTTTGCCAATAAAGAATTCTATTCCATTCAATTCTATCTTGAAAAAGTCCACTAATGCTCTCTTTGGTTAATGACTGTGATGGATTGTAGTCTGGAGTCCCAGGAGAGAAGGGCTGCTTCTCAGAGGATGTGGATCAATCAACACGTATATGAGCAGAGATTAACACCAAAAATAACACTAAACCAACAATCAAATAAACTGTCAGCCTCCACTCCAATCTTCATATAGTTTTGAATGATTATATCAGTAGATAGAATGTAAAATGTTTATTTCTGTATTATAAACTGTTAAGGAAATGAGATGTATCATGCCTCCGTCCAGGGTGAGGGAAAGGAGCCTATTATGAGTGTCGGCTGACATAACAGGGGGGAGGGATGATTAACTACTGAGTGTTATCAGCGCGCGCTTTTCTAACCGACACTTCATTCCTAAGTTGACTGACATCCAGAGACCTGTGGAAGAAGATTACCACGAGGGGCCGTGAAGGAGTTGGCATTGGACCAGACCAGCCTGACCTCCTGGAGGAGGAGGGACAATTGGGGGGATATGATATGTTAGCCATATTTTGTCTCAGTTCCAGCTTTGCTTGGCTGCTATCAAGACTGTAAAAGTAAAAGTACTTGTTTTCATTCCAAATGGAGTCAAGGTGATTTCTTTCCTATTTATAGTCGGAGGTAGCCTGACATAAACAAAGTGCCAATCAAGGAACTCCAATACAGACAAGCAAGCTAATCGTAAGCAACAGCCTAATCAAGAGCAATGCTGACAGAGCAAACAATAAGAGCAGACCCCACTCTCTTCTAGCACTGATGATGTTACCTAGTTGGGTAATGAAATGTCTGTAAGAAAATCACCAAGCTCAGAGAGCATCAAGGATCCCACAGTCCTCCTCCTCCTCCACCTCCTCCTCCTTCTCCTTTCTCCACTCTGCAAACTTCACTTCCTTTTAGCACTGGTGAGGTTTACCTAGTTGGGTAATGACATGTCTGCAAGAAAACCATCAAGCTCAGAGAGCACCAAGGTCCCCAACAGGTCAACCCTGAGCTACAAAGATTCTCTTCGTTGGAGCTTCGAATATCAGGTAGGCAGGAAGAATGCAAAGACAAACCCTTAGCAGTTTGTGGAGTATATCTATCGTTATGCAGATTTGTGCTTTAGTCTGGCAAGATTCTGTCTGCAGTCTATGGAGACTCTCAGTCATCTAGCTCATGGTTGTCCCAAAGGTGCTTTTTTTCCCCCAAAAAAGGCAACTGGATTTTCTTGTTTTTTTCCTTGAGGACTTCATCCAAGAAGTTTCTTCCATTCTGGGATGAGAAGCAAAATGTCTTCAAGGAAAAAAAAACAAGAAACCCCAGTTGCCTTTTGAAAAAGCACCATTGGGACATTCTGTCTGCAGGCGAGCAACAATAAAGAATCTACTCGGAAGTAACTCCATGCATTATCCTTGATTTGTGCGGTAAAGGTTCCCCTCGCACATAGGTGCTAGTTGTTCCCGACTTCAGGAGGCAGTGCTCAATTCCGTTTCAAAGCCGAAGAGCCAGCGCTTTCCGAAGACGTATCCGTGGTCATGTGGCCGGCACAATTCAATGCCAAAGGCGCATGGAATGCTGTTACCTTCCCACCAAAGGTGGTCCCTGTTTTTCTACTTGCATTTTTTTACATGCTTTCAAACTGCTAGGTTGACAGAAGCTGGGACAAGTAACAGGAGCTCACCCAGGCACTAGGGATTCAAACCGCTGAACTGCCGACCTTTTGATCGACAAGCTCAGTGTCTTAGCCACTGAGCCACCACATCCCATGATTCGGGGGGGTAGATAAAGGCAAAAGATTTACATGAGCTGAACAGAAGTTCATGGTTCTTTCTTGTGGACCAATATAGACATTGATCTTTCCACCATTTTTCTCCACGTCAGTAAATAACTCTCAGCTTCAGAAATTGGACTTTCAGGAGCCAAACCATCTTTCTTAAGCCTCAACTTGGAGCCTCAGCAAGAGAGAAAAACAACCTTCATCCAACATTATATCACAGGTGGCCTTTATAGAATAGCGCTCTCAGTATCTATGGCCCCCTTCCCCACTTATTTATATTGGTCTTCAAATTATCTACACCTGGAATCCTTCAATGGGTTTCAGGCAGAAGATGCATTCCCGAAAACTAAAAATACCGTCGTCTCATTTTTGTTGAGAAGAATATTAATAATAATTGCATCCTTTCTCTCGGCAGATGGTAGGAAATGTTTTATCGAAAAGGTCATGCGAGGATTCTGAACTTTTAACATTTTGTAATGCAATTTATTAAAATGACAGCCCACGGTAAGTTTTTAGCAGCTTCTTGGGCAAGTTCATTTTCTTTATTTGTGTGTTTGATATAACATCATTGCCAGCAGAGAAGAGAAGGTATTGTTATATTAATCATTGTGCGCAGAACATATATTTTTCTTTTCTGAGAAGGAACTTACTTTTAATGGAACCTGGGTCACAGGAGAGCAATTACGGTAGACAGAATGGATGATAGGGCATTATTTAAAACACAATTTCAGGTCAGCCTCCTTTACTTATCTAATTTATCAACAGTTTTGGGCTAGCAGTTTTCAGTAATTGTATTAGCATAATACCTAGGTATGTAATTGCTTTCCAGTTTCCTTCATTCTAATCTCATTGTCAGCCTGTTAACTTGGTGCAAAGTTCATATTTGTGGCTGCTTGAAGATGGGGAAAATGTATCTCTCTTTCTCTCTCATATTTTAGGAGCCAATGATTTGTTTCCACATTTCTTTAAAACTACGCATTAGAAGTCCTTAGAAATTAAAGTTAAGCAGAATGGGACCATTCTCAGGTGAAAACTTTTCTAATCTTGTCAGTTTGCTGGGAATACACTATTTTAGTTCAAGGTCTCAAGTATGTAAATTTACCTGTAACATCCTTAGGGTTTATCGCAGTGGTGAAATCCAAATTTTTTTACTACCGGTTCTGTGGGCATGGCTTGATGGGCATGGCAGGGGAAGGATACTGCAAAATATCCATTCCCACCCCACTCCTGGGAGAAGGATACTGCAAAATCCCCATTCCCACCCCACTCTGGTCTGGTTTTGTGGTCTGCCAGCAGCCTGCGGAGCTGGCAATGGAGTAGGACAGCGATGAGGCTGAAGAAGAACATGGGCCAGTCCTGGAGGCTGGGGAAGGCCCGGATGAGGGCTCTGCGTCGGAGGCAGAGCTGGGGCCAGGGCCATCTGGGAGTGATGTACAGACTCCAGAGCCTCCAGAGGCCGACAGAAGTGAGGCAGAGGAAAAGGAGGAGCCTGTTCCTAATGCACACATGAGAAGAGCTGCCAGAAGGCAAGAGCAGCTCAAGCAAAGAGGATGATTCGGGAGTAGGGCCAAGAGATGATTGGTCCCTCCCATGAGGCTTAAAAGACCAGCAATGGCGTTTGGGCTATTTGCCAGAAAACAACGTTGATAGCCTTTTCTTGCTACATTTATTTCTTGTTGGCATCTTCTACTTCCAAACTTTTGCCAAGAAAAGCCTTTGGCAGTTTGCCTAATTAGACCAAGGTTGGTGATAAGACTGAAGAGTTGCATTATGAAGAATGTCCTTTGATTTAGTTTGGACAATGTTTAACTCATTCTCAGCTGTTCTAATAAAGTTTGTTTGTTTTTAAACTGACTGAGTTTACTACTACCTACTTGGGCCTGGGTCACAACAGGGCCAGCCAGAGGTGATATTTGCTGATTCTTCAAACTGCAAGGAATCCTGGGAGCTATTTGTCCATTCTAATCATAAGAATATAGTGATTCACACACCGAAAGATGAAGCAATAATACGTACATTTGTTTAAGTAAACGAATAACAGAGGGATTGAACTGGTTCAGGGCAGGCACGCAACCCAGCGATTGGGGATAGTTACATCTGTTCAGAAATTCAGATGATAGAATTTGGGAAGTTTTCATTACAAACTACCGAACTACAGTTCTCTCCTTGTGTCTTTCTGAAGGTGACAGATCAATTTGGGTTGATGGGTTTTCGGCACTTAAGAACAGCTTTTAAAAAATTTTATAATCAGTTGAGGGGGCTTGCCATTGAAATATGTTTGCACAATTGCTGTCAGGATACTTAACAACACTACTTAAGTACATTTTAATTCTTGGATTCCAGCCAAAGAAATAATAACGTCTGCGAAATGCAAACTTGAATGTTACTGAAATTTAGCCTTTTTAAACAGCTGTATTGGTAGAGCGCGAGGAAGAATATCCGGTCTCGATTGAAAATGATTTTTCTTCCCAAAAGCAGCCGAAACACAAGTGGGTTAAATTGTATGGAATGGGAACTGGATCACTTTGAAAGGCAGACAAGATATCCTAGATATTCAGTTCTTTTTCATGTCCACCCAAAAAATCTGACTTGCTACTGCATGGAATTCTAGGAAAATAAAGTCCTTCTTGACCAGGGATAACTCTGGAAAAATTGGCGACGGCCAGAAGGTGCTTCTAATAAATTACTGAAAGCATCAAAAGATGCTTCAGGGAAAGTCCACCAGCTGCAAACAAAAATTGTGCTTTTCCTCTTGTTGCAAGGGTTGATGGACACTCTAAGGCAGGGCTGTCCAACCCTTGCCAACATTAAGATGTGCGGACTTCAACTTTAAGGTTTATGGAGTTGAAGTCCACAAGTGTTAAAGTTGACCAGATCTGGTCTACCCAAATATGGGAGGGAGCATACTGCTTCCCTTTCGCCTTTCAGCCCCAACACACACACACACATTATTTATATACATAAAGGTAAAGGTAAAGGTTCCCCTCGCACGTATGTGCTAGTCGTTCCCGACTCTAGGGGGCGGTGCTCATCTCTGTTTCAAAACCGAAGAGCCAGCACTGTCTGAAGGCGTCTCCGTGGTCATGTGGCCGGCATGACTCAACCCCAAAGGTGCACAGAACGCTGTTCCCTTCCCACCAAAGTTGGTCCCTATTTTTTCTACTTGCATCTTTTACATGCTTTGGAACTGCTAGGTTGGCAGAAGCTGGGACAAGTAATGGGAGCTCACTCCGTTACGCAGCACTCGGGATTCGAACTGCTGAACTGCCGACCTTTTGATCGACAAGCTCACTGTCTTATCCACTGAGCCACCACGTCCCTTACATACATACATACATACATACATACATACATACATACATACATACCAGGGGTGAAATGTAAAATTTGTTACTACAGTTCTGTCGGCGTGGCTTGGTGGTGGTGGTGGGATAATGTGAGTGGGTGGGTGTGGCCAACTTTTTTTTTTTACTTTTAAAAGCATTTTTTCTTCAACCTCTTCGGCTGAAGAGGTTGTAGAAAAAATGCTTTTAAAAGGCTTTGACGATCCCAGATGAATTGCCTGATCGTCAGAGGCTTTTCTTTTCTTTTAAAAGCATTTTTTTTGCCTTTAAAAGAAAAAAAAACCCTCTGATGATCAGGCAACTCAGCTGAGATTATCAGAGGAGCCTTTTAAAAGATTATTTTCAGCAACCTCTTCAGCTGAAGAGGTTTTAAAAGCCTCTGACGATCCCAGCTGAGCTGCGCGATCTTCAGAGACTTTTTTTTTCACTTTTAAAAGCATTTTTTCGGCCAAAGAAAAAATGCTTTTAGAAGTAAAAAAAAACCTGTGATGATAGCGTGGGCATTGTGGGGGGGCGGGTAGGGATTTTTGCTACCAGTTCTCTGAACCACCCGCCGCCATCGCTACCAGATCAGGCAACTCGGTCCGAACCGGGAGCATTTCACCCCTGATACATACATACAATCCTTTTTGGTTGTCTCTGTTAACTTAGTAACAAATGACTGTTGGAATCATGGCCTGGGGTACTCATATTTAACGCTCTGACATTCACAACGAATGGGTAGAGACCATGTATTAATTACTATACAATTAGCAGCTGAATTGCTGCTGGATGCAAATATATGTCGCCAGACACATTTTTCCCCCTTTTTCTCTTGTTCCCCTTTTAATTTTTTTTAAACTTTCCAGAGCGGGGTGGGGAGAAAGATTTTTTGAATGAGCTGAGAGGTTGGCATGGTTTAATGTGCTTTACAAAGTGCCTCTGGAAAGGAAACAAGTCGGCGCGCCAGGTAAATTAAGCGTTTAGTCCCCATCGTTGTTGTTGTTTTTTTCCCCCCCAATCAGCTCCTGCTCAATGAAATATTCTGCGACACACATATTTGTCCTCACTCCCTTTTTAAAAATAAATTATGCAAAGAAGAAAGGAACAGGGGAATCGAGAATTTCGTCCCCTCTAACATCGTGTGTGATTTGCAAAGGCAAATACAAACAGAATTAGAAATTAGCTATTTTCTTTCTCCAAGCAGCCGAGTAGATCCAAAGTGACTTTTTTTAATGCTATGCTCAAGCAACACTAGGGATGTCATGATAGCAGTCATCCAATATTTGAGGGGCTGCCACAAAGAAGAGGGGGTCAAGCTATACTCCAATGTGTGCATGTGCGCATGTCTCTCTCTCTCTCTCTCTGTGTATGTGTGCATGTGTGTATGTCTGGGTAACTTCTTACGACAGCTTTTCATGCATACGTTAATGACAGATCTTCCTATAGAGATGTTTTGTTGTTGTTGTTGTTAGTTGCAAAGTCGTGTCTGACCCATCGCGACCCCATGGACAGCGTTCCTCCAGGCCTTCCTGTCCTCTACCATCCTCTGGAGTCCATTTAAGCTCACGCCGACTGCTTCAGTGGCTCTATGCAGCCCCCTCCTTCTCTGCCGTCCCCTTCTTCTTTTGCCTTCCATCGTTCCCAGTATTAGGCTCTTCTCCAGGGAGTCCTTCCTTCTCATTAGGTGGCCAAAGTATTTGAGTTTCCTCTTCAGGATCTGTCCTTCTAAAGAGCAGTCAGGGTTGATCTCCTCTAGGACTGACTGGTTGGATCGTCTTGCAGTCCAAGGGACTCGCAGGAGTCTTCTCCAGCACCAGAGTTCAAAGGCCTCAATTCTTTGGCACTCAGCCTTCCTTATGGTCCAACTTTCACAGCCAGACATTGCAACTGGGAACACCATAGCCTTAACTATATGCACTTTGGTTGGCAGGGTGATGTCTCTGCTTTTTAACACGCTGTCTAGATTTGCCATAGCTTTCCTCCCCAGGAGCAAGCATCTTTTAATTTCTTGGCTGCAGTCCCCATAGAGATGTTTAGTCATGATTATTCGCTCATTCAAAGCAAATTTAGTTTTAAAAGTCTGCAGGTTTGGGGGTGTGGGTGTTGTTTTTTTGTTTTTTTGTTTAATCCTTGCCAGACAAAATAACTATGACGGGATATTCTAGCCTCTGGATTATGGCGATAACACCGCGAAAATGCCATTTACATTTTCTTCCTTTTCACGCTGCCACCAAACTACGCATGCAAGGAAATTAAAATTCAAAACTTAATTGGATTTTCATACTCCTTTTAAACAGGTAATATTGTTTTTCTCTCTGTCTCTCTTTTTTTAAAGCATCGCTTCCCAACGTGAGAATTTAATTCGGCTTTGTTGAAGGGTTAAGCATCCTGTGGAACCAAATGCTTCATTTAACTCCATTAAGAATCTATTCTCACCCTGCTCTTTTGGAGCAGATATATTGGCTGCATTCTGGTATTTCAGTTCTGCCTCATAAGAAAAAGGCAAATATTGAGCTGATGGAATATATATATATATATATAGCTACGGCTTTCTTGCAATGCACTCCAGTTCTGATAATTTAATTCCCAGGGGCTTATATTTCCAACACAGACAATTCAGCTGGAAGAGAGGGTGAATAAAGGAGAAAATTAAGAAAAGCTTGCTTTTATGTGTGTTTTTTTTTAAAGATAGCAACATGTAAAAAAAAGGTTCATTGATGTTTTCTCCTGCTTCGTTTGTTCTAACTCATAGCACCAAGTTCAATTTCAACTGAATTTCTCAGTTGTATGACTCCACCAAGCCCACCCAAAAGAGAGCTGTATAAAAACTTGCAATATAATGTTTGAAGTTTGTAAAATCTTGTCAAATTTTCAGCGTAGCTGCCTCCAGTTTTCGTCACCACACTATAAAAAAGATGTTGAGACTCTAGAAAAAGTGCAGAGGAGAGCAACCAGGATGATTAGGGGACTGGAGGCTAAAACATATGATGGTTGCAGGAACTGGGTATGTCTAGTTTAGTGAAGAGAAGGACCAGGGGAGACATGAAAGCTGTCAAGCCTGGAAACCATACTAGGCCTTAGGTTTCCAGACGCTGCCACATTTTTCCTCTGAGGGGAGGAAGGGGGGTTGAGGGGTATGGTAACATTCTTCAAGGGGTCAAAATCGGATTGTGTTCACATCTGCAGAAGGAGTGGCAACGAGAGGTTTCGAATAAAGTGGACGAACGTTGGACCATGTGACCAGCAAAGGATCGTTTGGCGGCCCCCAGGGGGAGAGCCTTCTCTGTGGCAGCACCGGCCCTTTGGAATGAGTTGCCTCCGGGGTTACGCCAACTCCTCGACCTCCGGACCTTCAAACGGGAACTGAAGACATTATTTCATTGAGCGGGAATAGCCTAAGTGTATTTTAATTGTAAATTTTAAGGGGTTTTATGTCGGTCTAAGACCGTTTTAGTTGATTTGGCCTACTAAATATTTGTTTTTAAATTCTTTTTAAATTTGTTATTTATTTTCTGTATTTTAATATGGCTGTAAACCGCCCTGAGTCCTTCGGGAGAAGGGCGGAATAGAAATTAAATTATAAATAAATTATAAAATAAAAAGGGGTTAGGGGGGTGGGACTCTCGGGGTTTGTATAACTGGGAAAAGAATCCAGAAGTTCAGTTTTGGAATTTCACTCATCGTGTGCCATTCCTTATGCTAGTAAAGAATTCTGAAAGACAATGGCTTCTGAGTTTTTTTTTTATGCAGAGGAGGTTTTTCTGGAACCATGACATTAGCAATCTTCCAATATTTGAGGGGCTGCCACAGAGAGGAAGGGGTCAAGCTATTTTCCAAGGCACCCGAAGGAATAATGAATGGAAACTGACCAAAGACATTCAACCTAGAAATGAGGAGCAACTTTCTGACAGTTCTGACAATGAGAACAAACAACCAATGGGACAGAAGTTGCCTTTGGAAGTTGTGGGAGCTTCATCACTGGAGGTTTTCAAGAAGAGACTGGACAGCCATCTGTCAGAAATGGCGTAGGGTCTCCTGCTTGAGTGGGAGTTTGGACTAGATGACCTATAAGGTCCCTGTTCTGTTTCCCTCCCCCAATACTCCCAACAAAGAGACAGTCAAAGGCCTTCTCTTCTAATTTATTTACGTAGATAAATGTCCTGGCTACATCTACCCACGGGCCTGCCAAGTTTCTGGAGATAACGAGGAAATTATAGATAAGGCCAGAATTACTCACGAATATATTCTTCCCTCCATTGATACAGTTTGCCCGCGCAAATTCATTGCTTTGTCCAAGACAAAAAACCAGGAAGTCCCGCCTCCTATTTATAGTCTCTGCAGATGTCACTGCATGGCAATCATTACTTGGCTTTATCCCAACGCTGCTTCTGCTGCGCGCGCCGGTCACATCTGCACAGTCTTGCATCACTCCAAAACTGTTCTTGGGGCGTTGCCAAATCAGAAGAAGGCTCAAGAGAATCAGGCCTTGCCGGACCCTCCTCCTCCCTTTGAGTTGGTGCCAGGGAGGGAGAGGGCACAAGAGAAGCAGGGCTTGCCAGGTCTTCTCCCTCACTTTCTGAATCATCCGAGTCCAGGAGTCCGGGTCCAGGAACCTGGGTCACAACAGTCCCTTCCAACCCTGTTAATCTGTATCTGGACAACAATGTTGTTTCTCGGACTGCCTTTGGCTCTCTTCATCAAGCTTCCTCACTGAGCATTTGACTCACACTGCTGTCTGCTATTACCTACCTAAAATTGTAGTAAATCTGTCAGTCTGTGTTTGTATGTCTGCACATCAGCAACCTGGAAGCAGAAAACCAACTTATTAAAGAAAATGAGAGACCAGAAGAGCAGAATCTTAGACTTTAAGGAGACTCCATGGTCAACCTGTCTCCAGGGCTTGGGAGAACAGCTAAGTCTCCAATCGCTTCTGGACTAACCTAAGCACAAATTTCTTGGGGGGGACATCATTCCAGAGGGCACCAATATGATAGCCATGGTCTATTATCTCAGGGGTTGCCACAAAGAAGAAGGAGTCAAGCTATTCTCCAGAGCACCTAAGGGCAGGACAAGAAGCAATGGGTGGAAACTCATCAAGGAGAGAAGCAACTTAGAACTAAGGAGAAATGTCCTGACAGTTAGAACAATGAATCAGTGGAACTACTTGCCTCCAGAAGTTGTGAATGCTCCAACACTGGAAGTTTTTAGGAAGAGGTTAGATAACCATTTGTCTGAAGTGGTGCAGGGTTTCCTGCTTCAGCAGCAGGTTGGACTAGAAGACCTCCAAGGTCCCTTCCAACGCTGTTATTCTGTTAATCTTTGGAAGCTATTCGCTTCATTTTTTAATTCTCAATTCTTCTCCTTCCCTTTGGGAACTTCACAGCCTTCAAAAACCCTATTACTTTCACCACCACTACCACCACCATCATCATCATCATTATTATTATTATTTACAAAAGACCGTGCCTGCTTTCTGATTTTTATACTTTGAAAGCTGGCTGTATATATAATCTAGCCAAACCAGGTGGCAGTGAAGTGAGGTGAAAGAAATGCTGGGATGCCTCAGTTGTTTAGAATTACCTCAGTCTCTCAAGAATGGAAACTCCTGTTGTGAACGATGAAATCATTTCTCCGGTACACCCTGTAGATTAAATAACAAAAATAGGTTGGCCCTCGACCTTTTCGAAGTGGCTGCGTTTCGGGTCTCTGCGTTCTGAGAGCAGAAGAAGCGAGTCGAAGGGTTTATCTTGAGCTAACTGCTTATTTCTTCCGAGTAGCGATATGTAGGGGGTTTAGTGGTGCACACCCACACACCCACACCCACCCCAGTGGTTCAATTCAGCCGATTCTATCTGGATTTTGCGAACTGGTGGCGGCGGCTGAGGGAGGCTCCGCCCACCTGCCCTGATGGGCGGATGCTCACATTTGTATACCTGTAGCGGTACCACTGGTACTATTACTCTCTCTCTCTCACACACACACACACACACACACACACACCAAATAAAGGCCCAAGATACGTTGTGTATCCATAAACTGGCCGGGTGGAAGTCATGTTTGAATTGCAGAAACACAGCGGTGCTTCTGTTCAGGAAAGGAAGTTCTGGAGAAGTTTGCATTTTTCATCGAAAGGAAGTCAAATTTAAGTCAACGGGGAAAGCATTTAAGGCAAGGGGATACCCTTCATGCTGTCTGAGTTTGGTGGTTTTCTTGTAGACGGTTCATTACCAAACTAGGTAACGTGGTCAGTGCACTGACAATCAAATCAGTGGAACGGCTTCCCTCCAGAAATTGTTGGTGGCTCCATCAGTGGAAATTTTTAAGGAGAGACTGAACAACCATTTGGCTGATACGGTCTAGGGCTGTGATGGCGAACCTTTGGTACGCGTGCCACAGGTGGCGTGCGGAGCCCTCTCTGCAGGCATGCGAGCTGTCGCCCAGCTCAGCTTTACCGTGCATGCATACCTGGGGGGAGCATGGAGGGGTGCGGTGTGCCTCCCCCTCGTGGCCCATGTTTGGTCCCAGGAGGCTTCAGGGAGGCTTACTAGGTCGAAAATGGGCTGTGGGGGGTTGCGTGTACATGCACGGGGGGAGTGTGTGGGGGTCATGCACACATGTATGGGGGGACAGGGCGCACATGGGTACATTGCAGTATGGGACCCACACACACACTCCCCCCCCCCCCGCTTTTGGCATGCAGCAACAAAAAGGTTAGCCATCCCTAATATATATTAGCAACATTAGCCATTTCAAACCCCTCCAATCCATACATGCAGCAGACTGACACCCACCATGAAGATGTAGCACGACCATGACCATGAAGCCAAACAACCGCAATGCAGCTCACCAGCTCAAATCCCCCTGCAACTCAGACTAATCTGAGCACAACCAAGCCCCCACCCAAACAGGACACACCCCCATCCAATCAGAGCACAAAAAAACCCCCATCCAATCAGAGCATAGCCAAGCTCCCACCCAATCAGTTCAAACCCCCACTAGCAGTTAAAAAGGAAGAAACAGCTGCGATCACACATTGCTCCCAGAAGCACGAAGCTGAAGCCTGAAGATGACGAATGAGACTTCGTCGAAACGTCGCCAAGACACCTCCAATTTTATGTGGGAGAAAACCCGAATAACCAAAGACCTACATACAAACACCCGCGAAAACCTCAGAAAACAAATATATATATATGTTTTCTGAGCTTTTCACAGGTGTTTGTAAGTAGGTCTTTGTTTGTTCGGGTTTTCTCCCGTGTAAAATTGGAAGTGTCTTGGCGACGTTTCGACGAAGTCTCATTCGTCATCTTCAGGCTTCAGCTTCGTGCTTCTGGGAGCAATGTGTGATCGCAGCTGTTTCTTCCTTTTAACTGCTAGTGGGGGTTTGAATTGAGAAACAACCAAAGACATATATATACATATATATAAAATAACAACTCTCTCCACTCAATTGATTTTGTGAGGCAATTAAATCAAATCAACAGTGGTCTTGATCAGTGATGGGATTCAAGTAATTTAACAACCGGTTCTCTGCCCTAATTATTTCTTCCAACAACCAGTTTGCCAAACTGCTCACAAAGTTAACAACCGGTTCTCCCAAAGTGGTGCGAACTGGCTGAATCCCACCACTGGTCTTGATGCATTAGGAGGAGACAGAAATTAATTCAATCCCAGAATCCCTTAAAAGTTTCTGGGTATAAATGGGTATAACAGAAGAGAGTTTTTTTGAACGGCTGGCCTATAAAAGCCAGTGCACGGAGGAAAGGAAAGCCGTGGAAACTGTGCATCTTTCCCCTTAGAAACATCTCAATTCCCACAATTGAAAACAAAACCCCACACATTTCTCTCTCTCGGCAGATTCAGCTACAAGCTTGTGTTAGCTGGCCTTGCAAAGAGCTGTCGGAAACCTCATTAACTTGTTACTCTACCAGATTAACCTATTAAATAAAAACCAGTTAGCATCACCAGGGTGTAATGCAAAAATCTGTAGGCTGAAGTTCGAAAGACAACACATTTTGACAACTCAAGCAGCCAAGCCTAAATTCATAAGTCTTTTTGTTAATAATAATTCTGGTTCACCTACAAAGCTGTTTCTGTATCATAGCAACTGTGGTTTCTCAGGGTTTTAATTTTTTGACCCTTTCAAAGTTCTCCCCGGCTGTGTTTAAAATGATCCAACCCCCCCACTTTGTGTGTGTGTGTGTGTGTGTGTGTGTGTGTGCATGTCACACAAAGATTTTCCAAATGTTGTCGTGCAGCCCTTTAATTAAGGGGGGAAAGTACAAATTGAATGTATTATCGCGCCTGCCTAAAGGCATCTATAGTGAACGCAAGATGTTAATATGGCATTAGCAATGATAGCCTGCAAAAAATATACATGCGAAGAAAACATGTAGAAGCCTCTGTGGCTCAGACTGGTAAGACAGTCTGTTATTAACAGCAGCTGCTTGCAATTACCGCAGGTTCAAGTCCCACCAGGCCCAAGGTTGACTCAACCTTCCATCCTTTATAAGGTAGGAAAAATGAGGACCCAGATTGTTGGGGGCAATAAAAGTTGACTTTGTATATAATATACAAATGGATGAAGACTATTGCTTGACATAGTGTAAGCCGCCCTGAGTCTTTGGAGAAGGGCGGGATATAAATGCAAATTTAAAAAAATGCATGTGTTTTCCTTTTTAAAAAAGAAAAAGAAAAAAGAAAACCTCCCCTCTTTTGAAAACAGCATGAATTCAGTTTCAGATTTTTTTAAAAAAAAGAAAAAAAAGAAAACAGATATAGAAGGGGGAAAAAATAGAATAAACAACATATTCCTGCCCGAGCAGAGGATTGAACCTGAAGACCTCCAAAGTGCCTTTCCAATTGGATGGAGACTGAACAAGGAGAGATTCAACCTGGAAATCAGGAGAAATTTCCTGACAGTGAGAACAATCAACCCATGGAACAGAAGCTGCCTTCAGAAGTTGTGGGAGCTTCATCACTGGAGGCTTTCAAGAAGAGTCTGGACTGCCACCTGTCAGAAATGGTGTAGGGTCTCCTGCTTGGGCGTGGGGTTGGGCTAGATGACCTACAAGGTCCCTTCCAACTCTGTTAATCCGGGTGCGTTCAGTTTGACCTATCATTTAAACTAAAAATTCTGGTTTATTTTCTTCTACAGCTGAAGTCCATGATCTGGTCTTGTATTTTGAATTCTAGCTTGTTTGGTATCTTGATTAGGGCAGCATTGAACAATCTGGGGATTGTTTAAATATGTACAGTAGTAGAAGTAAACAAAAGAAGACGGACTAAATTCATTAGCATATGTGTATTCATCGTAGAAGGGACACTATGCTTGAGCAGGGGGTTGGATTAGAAGACCCCCGAAGTCCCAATCTTACTGATTGACTTCTCTCGTGCACAGACAGTACTGTTAATCTAAGATTCCGAAACTCAGGCAAACATAGGTGATATCTGTTACAGAAAAAGAATATTCCCAGGCTGAGCAAACCTTGTCCTTGATGGACCAAAACCGTATCATTTAGAAAGAAGGCAACTTGATCTCGCCCTACCGTTAACTCCATTCCGCTTTTAAAAATGGCATCTTCGTTTTTGTTTCCCCAGCTCGAGGCAAAAAAAATAAAATAAAATGCAAACTCACATATTTCCCTATCGATCTGTAGGAATGAGAGGGCTCCCTTGAACTGGAAGAGAGAACATATAGATTGGGCTTACATAATGCTTAATGAGACAGAAGACTCTGCCGGATCTCAGCCAAGTGGAAATAGTCCTACACTTGCAAAGTAATTTTAAAGCCATGTCCACTTCTCCTTGGGTCTTTCACCCAACCTGCCGTCCGCTGCATTGCCCTGGGTTTTAAAGGGCAATGCAGGATTTTGCCCAGGATTTTGCCCTGGGTTTTAAAGGGCTGTTAGGAGGTTAAGACTCTGTGGTCTCATCCCAAAATCTCCAAAACTTTAACCTAAAACTGTGGACCTCACCCCATCCCTAAGAAATTGTACCAGTGTGCCTACCGTCCCTATCCTAATGTCCCCTTTAATTGTATTCATTTTATGTATTCAATTCATGCTTATATATATATTATCTAATATGCACTCGGCAAAATAAATAAATAAATAAAAATAAAATAAAATAATCCGCAGGGAGTGAAATTTATATTTGCAATTTTGGCAATGATTAATAAAGGAAACAAGACGGGACATTCAAGGTTTAACCGAGATGAATGGGATGTGGAAGGGGACTTGATTCAACAAGGGAGGGGCAGATAGGGATATCAATCAATCAGAATAGAGCTGGAAGGGACCTTGGAGGTCTTCTAGTCCAGCCACCCCCTGCTCAAGGAGGAGATCCGATACCATTTCAGATAGTTGGCTGTCTGGTCATTTCTTCAAAACCTCCCGCGATGGAGCCTCTATGATTTCTGAAGTCCAGCTGGTTGATTATCCTCAATGTTAGGACGTTTCTCCTTAATTCCAGATTGCTTCTCTCCTTGAATAGTTTCCATCCATTGCCATCAAACACGTTTTATTATACTGTTCACTTTGCACTCATCGTAAGCCTGTTTGGAACCCTCACCACATCTCTGACATCAATACAATTGAACGTGTCCAGAAATATTTCACAAGAAGAGTTCTCCATTCCTCTGAAAACAACAAAATACCTTACCCCACCAGACTTGAAATCCTAGGCTTAGAAAACTTGGAACTCCGTCGCCTTCGACAAGACCTAAGTTTAACTCACAGAATCATCTATTGTAATGTCCTTCCTGTCAAAGACTACTTCAGCTTTAACTGCAATAATACTAGAGCAACTAATAGATTTAAACTTAATGTCAACCGCTTTCATCTAGATTGCAGAAAATATGACTTCTGTAACAGAATCATCAGTGCTTGGAACACTTTACCTGACTCTGTGGTCTCTTCCCATAATCCTAAAAGCTTTAACCAAAAACTTTCTACTATTGACCTCACCCCATTCCTAAGAGGACCATAAGGGGCGTGCATAAGCGCACAAAAGTGCCTACCGTTCCTGTCCTATTGTTTTCCTTTTCTTCTTCCTATATATATATATGCTTATACCTCCTTATATTTACTCATATAAGTGTTTATATACTATATAATCTTTTTGTATGATACCTACATATATTATTGTGACAAAATAAAATAAATAAAATAAAATAAATGCCTACTTAAATATCCTAGTCACTCTGACCGTTTCGAGTGAAAATATTTACTTTCAGGTTCAAACGATTCCATTTCCTTAAGTTTGGCCAATTTTGGTAAGACGTCCAGCAGTCTGATTGATCTGTTTACCCAATTGATTAATCAATGTTACCTACATGTACGCAATGTGTGTTTACAGAGTTGGAAGGGAGACCTTGGAGGTCTTCTAGTCCAACCCCCTGCTCAGGCAGCAAGCCCTACACCACTTCAGACACATGGTTGTCTAATCTCTTCTTAAAAAACTTCCAGAGTTGGAGCATCCACAATTTCTGGAGGCAAGTCGTCCCACCGATTCATTGTTCTAAGTGTTAAGAAATTTCAGATGGATAACGAAGATACAGAATATTTTTTAATATGGGATTTGTTTTGCCAGTGTTTAGATTTTAGAGGTAGAAATTAGAAGCTGGAAGAATACCACTTTGTACAAGTAAATAATATTATTATCACTATTACTTTGTTGTTAGTTGTTGTGATGTTATGTCTGACCCATTGTGACCCCATGGACTGCGTTTCTCCAAACCTTCCTGTCCTCTACCATACTCTGGAGTCCATTTAAGCTCACGCCGACTGCTTCAGTGACTCCATCCAGCCACCTCCTTCTCTGCCATCCCCTCCTTCTTTTGCCCTCCATCGTTCCCAGCATTAGGCTCTTCTCCAGTGAGTCCTTCCTTCTCATTAAGTGGCCAAAGTATTTGCGTTTCCTCTTCAGGATCTGGCCTTCTAAAGAGCAATCAGGGTTGATCTCCTCTAAGACTGACCCGTTGGATGGCCTTGCAGTCCAAGGGACTCTCAGGAGTCTCCTCCAGCACCAGAGTTCAAAGACCTTCAATTCTTTGGCGCTCGGCCTTCCTTAAGGTCCAACTTTCACAGCCATCCATTGCAACTGGGAAAACCATAACTATACCAGAGGTGGTATTCAGCAAGTTCTGACCAGTTCTGGAGAACCGGTAGCGGAAATTTTGAGTAGTTCGGAGAACCGGTAAATACCACCTCTGACTGACCCCGCCCCCATCTCTTCTCTGCCTCCCGAGTCCCAACTGATTGGGAAGAAATGGAGATTTTGCAGTAACCTTCCACTGGAGGGGAGAGAGAATGGAGATTTTACAGTATCCTTCCCCTGCCACACCCACCAAGCCATGCCACACCCACAGAACCGGTAGTAAAAAATGTTGAATCCCACCACTGGACCATACACACTTTTGTTGGCAGGGTGGTGTCTCTGCTTTTTAGTAAGCTATCTAGGTTTGCCATAGTTTTCCTTCCAAGGAGCAAGCGTCTTTTAATTTCTTGGCTGCAGTCCCATGTGCGGTGATCTTGGAGCCCAGGAAAATAAAATCTGTCATTACCTCCGTTTCTTCACTATTACTATGTATATACAAATTGACCCAGACAATACACTGTTTATTAAGAACTTATGTATGTTAAAGAAAAATGCATAAATTATATATATATATATATATATATATATGTAGGTCTTTGGTTATTCGGGCTTTCTCCCATGTAAAATTGGAAATGTCTTGGCGACATTTCGACGAAGTCTCATTCATCATCTTCAGGCTTCAGCTTCGTGCTTCTGGGAGCAATCTGCCAAGACGCTTCCAATTTTACGCGGGAGAAAACCCGAATAACTAAAGACCTACATACAAACACCCGCGAAAATCTCAGAAAACATATAGATAGATAGATAGATAGATAGATAGATAGATAGATAGATAGATAGATAGATAGATAGATAGATAGATAGATGATAGATAGATAGATGTAGATGTAGATGTAGATGTAGATATAGATATAGATATAGATATAGATATAGATATAGATATAGATATAGATATAGATATAGATATAGATATATAGATACGAAATTTTGGATAACATTTGCTTGATGAAATTTGTTTGATGAACAAGTTGTTGAGTAACGTAAAGGTTCTCCTTTTGTCCACGTCTGGGATAATTCCTCTCACAAATTCCTTTGGAAGGGGAAGGAGGGAGGAGAGGAGGAGGAAGAAAGTAGGAGAGGCGAGGAGGGAGGAATGTGCAGGAAAGAGGAGAAGAATGTTTATTGTGAAAGGAAGGGAATGAAAGGGTAGAAGCGCAACTCCAAATGTAATTAAAATGTCCTATCTTCGTGCTTTCTTCAGAAAAAAAATATGTATGATTATTTAGGGACAAGAGAACATACATTTACAACATGTGTAAAAGAAAAAAAAACTTTTTATTAAAAAAAAATTCCTTTGCTTTCCAAGCAAGGAGCTCAGCCACGCGGGCGATAGAAAAACCCACTCCAGACCAGACCTGTGGATTAATGTCCCCTCAGCTTTCTCTTTCAAAAGCTTTAACTCAAGAGCAGCCAACCAGAGGGGTCATCCTTCTCAAGGGCAAACATCAAATGTCATCCCCCTCCCCCCCCCACTTTTAGGATAGGATACGTTTCTTGACGGTGGGGCTCATCGCAACCACTTTTCCGCCTGGCTGACTCTCCGCCGGGGGATACACAAAGAGGGTCAGCCTGCTGGGTTATAAAATTGTGAGGATAATAACCGTGCCTGAGATGCACCTGAGGAAACTCGAAAGCGTTTCATTTGGCTGCCAAGCCAGCTTTTTTAAAGAAAACGAGGAGGCCGCGAAAGCCACCCACCATTTTCCGACTGCGTTGGATGTCTTCTCAAAAACGGCCTTTCCCTACTCTCCTTTTTGGGGAGGGTGGGGCAGGGTGCCAGGTTTTCTGCTGATGTTACCTAGTTGGGTTATGAAATGTCTTCAGGGAAACAACCAAGCTCAGAGAGCATCAAAGACACCCATAGCTGTCCTTCTCCTCCTCCTCCTCCTCCTCCTCCTCCTCCTCCTCCTCCTCCTCCCCCCCCTCGTCCTCCTCCTCCTCCTCCTCCTCCCCTCATCGTACTCCTCTTCTCCTGCTCCTGCTCCCCTCCTTTTCTCCTCCTCCTCCTTCTCCTCCTCCTCGTCCTCGTCCTCCTCCCCCCTCCTCCTCCTCCTCCCCTCGTCCTCCTCCTCCTCCTCTTCTCCACCTCCTCCTCCTCCTCTCCTTCTCCTCCTCCTCTTCTCCTGCTCCTGCTCCCCTCCTCTCCTCTTCCTCTTCTCCTCCTCTTCCTCTTCCTCCCAGCCATTCCTCCTTATGCTCTCCCAACTTGCGCACAATAGCAGGAATTGTACAACAGGAACGCGAGAGACACCGGTCTCATTGTGAAAGGCTTTCTGTTCATCTTCCTTTACTTGCCCAATCATATTTTCAAACGTTGGCATGGACGCGGGATCCAAGTCTCCCAAAAAGAATTGTACAATGGCACGAAGACAGCATTGTTTCTTTTCACTTGTGGCCAGCTGCTTGTCTTCTTCTCCTCTCTCTCTCTCTCTCTCTCTCTCACTCCTCTCTCTTATTATTATTATAATTTGACAGATGGGTTATTAATATATTTTTTTAAAAAAGTTTCCCGTTGCTCTCTCGGAGCTGTGATTAACATCAAGATTTAAGCGTTACCATTGCCATCACCGCCCGCCGAAAAGATCAGGGAAAGAATCTAGATGTTCATGTTATTTCAATAGCTCTTTGACAAAAGGCTCCCGGCTTTGAGCGTGCAGGTTTTTACCAGGCAGAAGATGAAAAAACAAAACAAAACCAGGACTCTCATCCAATTTGGATTTCGGCTTTCCTTTCTCTTTCCTCCCTTTAAGGTTGGAAAGAAAAGGAAAGTAGCATTCTTCGCGCAGATGTTCAGAGACAATTGGAGAAAATGGGAATGCGAGAAAGTTCAAAAATAGGATAAAGAAGACATCCAATCTTGCCTGTTGTTCGCAGAAGATCTCTGAAAACTTAAACCTGAAACAGATGGAACAATCCCAACAAGAAAACTTGAAGCCCTTGTTTATTTTATTTATTATCACATTTCTACACTACTCATCTCACTTAAGTGACTCTGGGTGGCTTACAATAAGAATAATTAGCAATGAATTCATTAGGGTGCATCTCTGGGAATTATTTTAACTTTATCTCCTAGATAGTTTCACAGAAGCATTAACAGCTCTTTAGCCGGATATGAGTGATATGACCAACTGCTTTTCAACTGCCAAGATTGGAAATTTTTGTTTTTCTTTTTCAGAATTCCAAGATAGATAGATAATGAGAGAGAGAGAATTATAGATATATAGATAGATTGATTGGTTGGTTGATTGATCTAGATAGATAGATAGATAGATAGAGATATATAAAGATATTGATTGATCGATTGATTGATAGAGAGATAGAGATAGATAGATAGATAGATAAATAGATAGATAGATAGATAGATAGATAGATAGATAGATAGATAGATAGATAGATAGATAGATAGATAGATAGATAGATAGAGATATAGATAGATTGAGAGAGAGAAAGAGAGAGAGGGAGAGAGGGATATTTATATATCTATCTATATCTCTATCCGGGGTGAAATCTAATTTTTTATGCTACTGGTTCTATGGGTGTGGCTTGGTGGGCGTGGCTTGGTGGGGGTCATGTGACTGGGTGGGTGTGGCTATGTGGGGGATCAAAAGACAGAAACTCGCTAGCAATGTCCTGCTGGAACAGGGTTGGATTAGATGACCTCCAGGTCCCTTCCAGCCCTCTTTTATCCTCTAAAGCTGCGTCTAGTGCCAGGTTTGTATTCCTTCCTTCCTTCCTTCCTCCCTTCCTTCCTCCCTCCCTTCCTTCCTTCCTTCCTTCCCTGCCTCCTTTATTTCTCTCTCTCTGTGTCTCTCTCTCTATCTCAAAAACAAACCCCCCCACACCCCGTTTTTCCTCCCAGCAGGCTCTGCTAGCCAAACTGAAAAGGGGGGGCGAGTCCGTTTTTCCTCCCAGCAGGCTTCCCTGAAGTTTCCCTGAAGCCTGCTGGGAGGAAAAACGGACTCCCCCCTCCCGTTTTTTGGTTTGCCTAGCAGAGCCTGCTGGGAGGAAAAATGGACAACAACACCCCCCCCCCCCGTTTTTAGGCTAGCACCCAGCTGAGCTGCGCGATCATCAGAGGCTTTTTTTTTTTACTTTTGAAAGAATTTTTTAGGCCGAAGAAAAAATGCTTTTAAAAGTAAAAAACAACCAAACCCACTGATGATCGTGCGGTTCAGCTGAACGTGGGCAGAGAGGGATTTTTGCTGCCGATTCTCCGAACCACCAGCCGCCATCGCTACCGGATCATACGATCCGGTCTGAACCGGGAGCATTTCATCCCTGTCTCTCTCTCTCTCTCTCTCTCTCTCTCTAATCTATCTATCTATATCGATCCATCCATCCATATCTATATCTATATATCTATATCTATACAGGTTTTGGTATGTTCGGGTCTTTTCCCGTGTAAGATTGAAAGTATTTAGGCAACGTTTCGATGAGATCTCAGTCATCATCTTCAGGCTGGAGTTTTTTTGGCTTTGTTCTTATGTGAGCAAAAAATCTATATCTATATTTATCTATAGAGAGAGATACAGATATATAAAGTTATATAAAATTGGTTAATAGCAACATTCATAGACTGCTAAAGCACTTTTCCTTCCTGAATGTCAGGGGCTTCGGCTATGATTGGTTTTTTAAAACTATGCTTGTTAAACACACCAATTAATTGCGTTGCTGCAGTGATCTTAAACATAAAAGAGAATTAATTGCCAGTTTTAGAGAAAGAGGAGTGGAGCAGGCAGTTTGCATGTTCGACATATGTTAACCAGTTAACTCTCTCTTGCTGTATTCAGCAAAGTTAATCGTTAGCTTCAAAATAAACTCCAGGTGCTCTTATTAAAAAAAAAAAAAAAGGATGATACGCTAAGGCCAATGTATCAAAAATGGATCTTCCAATGCGGGTAGTCCTCAACTTATGGCCACAGTTGAGCTCATAATTTCTATCGTTAAGCGAGACAGTCTTTAAGTGAGTTTTGCCCTATTTTACAACCTTTCTCGCCACGGTTGTTAAGTGAATCACTGTGGCTGTTATTTAGTAACACGGTTGTTAAGTGAATCTGGCTTCCCCATTGACTGGTTGTCACAAGGTCATAAAAGGGGATCACGGGTCACTGCAACCGTCATAAATGTGAGTCCGTTGCCAAGCATCTGAATTATTTTTTTTTTAATTTGCATTTATATCCCGCCCTTCTCCGAAGACTCAGGGCGGCTTACAATGTGTTAAGCAATAGTCTTCATCCATTTGTATATTATATACAAAGTCAACTTTTATTGCCCCCAACAATCTGGGTCCTCATTTTACCTCCCTTATAAAGGATGGAAGGCTGAGTCAACCTTGGGCCTGGTGGGACTGGAACCTGCAGTAATTGCAAGCAGCTGTGTTAATAACAGACAGACTTAGTCTGCTGAGCCACCAGAGGCCACATGATCCACGGAGATGCTGCAACAGTCATAAAATAGTCATATGGACTGAAAAACAGTCATACGGACTCAAAAAAGTCATACGGACTAGAATAGAATAGAATTTTTATTGGCCAAGTGTGATTGGACACACAAGGAATTTGTCTTGGTGCATATGCTCTCAGTGTACTATAAAAAACAGTTAGGAATCACTTTTTCAAATGACTTCACTTCAAACGGCCATGTTGTGACCCAGGTTCCTGGACCCGGACTCCTGGACTCGGATGATTCAGAAAGTGAGGGAGAAGACCTGGCAAGCCCTGCTTCTCTTGAGCCCTTTCCCTCCCTGGCACCCACTCAAAGGGAGGAGGAGGGGCCGGCAAGGCCTGATTCTCTGGAGCCTTCTTCTGATTTGGCAACGCCCCAAGAACAGTTTTGGAGTGATGCAAGACTGCGCAGACGTGACCGGCGCGCGCAGCAGAAGCAGCGTTGGGATAAAGCCAAGTAATAATTGTCATGCAGTGACATCTGCAGAGACTATAAATAGGAGGCGGGACTTCCTGGTTTTTTGTCTTGGACAAAGCAATGAATTTGCGCGGGCAAACTGTATCAATGGAGGGAAGAATATATTCGTGAGTAATTCTGGCCTTATCTGTAATTTCCTCGTTATCTCCAGAAACTTGGCAGGCCCGTGGGTAGACGTGGCCAGGACATTTATCTACGTAAATAAAAGGAGAAAAGGAGGCCTCTGACTGACTCTTTGCTGGGAGTATTGGGGGGAGGGAAACAGAACAGGCCACTAAATGAACTGTTGTAAATCAAGGACTCCCAATATCTTGTATGGGATTGAAGCAAACATTCCCTGCTATTGCCACACCCATTACCCCCTCTCTTAAATTTGGGAATGGACACTTCGGGAAAACTTTTTCTTCATCTACCTTCCTGCCACAAATATTCTGGATTTTTCAGGTTTTCAACCTTTCACACTGACCTTCTGGAAATGCCTTAATTTAGAAATAAAGCCATCCCATTATTCTTATCGCCCGAGTTGAACTGAAAGCTTCTGTCCACCTCTGTAATTTACTGAAAAGACTATATTTTAGAACTATACCAAAAGGTTCTCATTACAGTCATATTTGTGAGTGAAAGAGCTCTTGATTTTTCCCCCCCCACTTCAAAAGCATTAAGAGTCTATAATAACGGCGAAGACTGGAAGGCTGAGGTGGGTGGATATTTCCAACCTTCCTACTGACCGCTTTTGATCTTCTGTAACCTCAAGGTGGGTCGATAGTTTCATCTAACTTCCTCCGCCATGAGTTTACTTGAGGAGGTCCGCCGCTATGTTTAATGAAGAGGGACAAGGTGAGAACATCAACAGCACCTGAGTTTTATCAACTCATGGACAGACCTTATCCCACCAGACTTGAAATCCTAGGCTTAGAAAACTTGGAACTCCGTCGCCTTTGACAAGACCTAAGTTTAACTCACAGAATCATCTATTGTAATGTCCTTCTTGTTAAAGACTACTTCAGCTTTAATTGCAATAATACAAGAGCAACCAATAGATTTAAACTTAATGTTAACCGCTTTAATCTAGATTGCAGAAAATATGACTTCTGCAACAGAATCATCAGTGCTTGGAACTCTTTACCTGACTCTGTGGTCTCTTCCCATAATCCCAAAAGCTTTAACCAAAAACTTTCTAATATTGACCTCACCCCATTCCTAAGAGGACCATAAGGAGCATGCATAAGAGCACAAATGTGCCTACCGTTCCTGTCTTATTGTTTTGCTTTTTCTTCTTCTTTATATATATATATATATATATATATATGTCTTTGGTTATTCGGGTTTTCTCCCGCGTTAAATTGGAAGTATCTTGCCGACGTTTCGACGAAGTCTCATTCGTCATCTTCAGGCTTCAGCTTCATGCTTCTGGGAGCAATTTTACGCGGGAGAAAACCCGAATAACCAAAGACCTACATACAAACACCCGCGAAAACCTCAGAAAACAAATATATATATATATGCTTATTCCTCCTATTATTTACTCATATATATGTTTATACACTGTATAATCTTTTCTGTATGATACTTATATATATTGTTGTGACAAAATAAATAAATAAAATAAAATAAAAATAAACATACAAGAGCGTTGAACTAGGATTGCAATCGGCGATTCTCATCCCCGTTCGAATCGGGAAGTCTGATTCAAGCCAATGGGTGACTTTGGAGCAATTATTATTCACCATCCAGCCTCGCTTCATTGGATTAGTGCAGCAGCAATGAAATCATTCCATTGTAATAAATAATATTTCTGCCTAATTTCTGCCTAATAACAACTTCAGTCTTTTGACCGCATTCTGATAACAACCTGAAGTTTCTGAGGATCTAGAGATTATTTGAGGGCAAGCAGTTTGTGAACGGGCTTCTCAAATTGCTGATAAGAAGCAGTAGTTATTTTTCCTCTTATTTTATTTCTTCACAGTGGAAAATATTATTATCGTCACCATCCCCACCACCTGCTCCATCACCGTGTGAAAAAAAGATAAACAAGTTCCTTTCTGTTAATGTTTTGTTTCAAAATTGCATATATATATTTTTCCCATCTCCTCCCACTTATGACTGTATGAATGTAACCTTGTTGCAATATACGATTTATATTGACTGTTTCCTAATGTGATTTGATTGCTTACTTGTTCCCTATGACTATCATTAACTGTTGTACCTTAGAATTCTTGATGAAGGTATCTTTTCTTTTATGTACATTGAGAGCATCTGCACCAAAGACAAATTCCTTGTGTGTCCAATCACACTTGGCCAATAAAGAATTCTATTCTATTCTATTCTATTCTATTCTATTCTATTCTATTCTATTCTATTCTATTCTATTCTATTCTATTCTATTCTATTCTATTCTACTCTACTCTACTCTACTCTACTCTATACTCTACTCTACTCTACTCTACTCTATTCTATTCTAATTTTGAGTTTGGAGTATATGCAAACGTGGGGACAACTGATATGGCAACTGATGGACCACACAAGACACATTAAATTGGATTGCTTCAGTCACGTTGCTTGAGGGACGTTGGCAATGTAATGCACTATGACGGGCACACGTGCAAAACTGTCTTCTGGAAAATTGAAACATCGTGGTCTCTGGGAGGAAACGTTTTTGAAGTGTGATAGGATTCCATCTGCCCCGCGTTGTAATGGAAAGTGTGGTGAAGGAGGAGAAGAGATAGAATAAAATAACAGAGTTGGAAGGAGGTCTTCTAGTCGAACCCCCTGCTTAGGCAGGAAACCCTACACCACTTCAGACAACTGGTTATCCAACATCTTCTTTAAAAACTTCCAGTATTGGAGCATTCACAACTTCTGGAGGCAACTTGTTCCACGGATTTCCTGCCTAAGCAGGGGGTTGGACTAGAAGACCTCCAAGGTCCCTTCCAACTCTGTTTTTCTGTTCTGTTCTGTTCTGTTCTGTTCTGTTGTTCTACTCTACTCTACTCTACTCTACTCTACTCTACTCTACTCTATTCTATTCTAGCCTCCAGAGACTGATAATAGTGAGGCAGAGGAACAGGAGGAGCCTGTTCCTAATGCACTCATGAAAAGAGGTGCCAGAAGGCAAGAGCAGCTCAAGCAAAGAGGATGACTCGGGAGTAGGGCCAAGAGATGATTGGCCCCTCCCATAAGGCTTAAAACAGACCAGCAACGGCGTTTCAGCTTTGCCAGAAAACAATGTTGGTATCTTCAGCTTCTTGCATTTATTTTTGTATCGGTGTCTTCTGAACATTTGCCAAGAAAGGCCTTTGGCAGTTTCCCTAATTGGACCAAGGTTGGTGATAGGACTGAGGAATTTGTGTTGGGAGGAATTTGCTTTAATTTAGTTGGACTACGCTGAGAATGAAGTAATTCTCAGCTGTTCGAATAAAGTTTGTTTGTTTTTCCACTGACTGAGTTTCCTACTACCTACTTGGGCCTACTTGGGCCACAACAAGTTGAGGCAGTAGAAGGTCAAGAAACTACTCAATTACCGAGCTCTCAAAGACCAGTTCATCAGTCCAAACTTGTCTCCAACCATTGGCTCCTCACAGCTTGTGCAACAGACTAAAGCATGAACCATTGTTTACCAACTACACATTGGGTTCACAAACCATGCTGCGTCTCAAACCAAACCAACGATATTATCACTTGATGCAATGTAACAACTGGGCCACACGCAGAGAGAAATCATGGTTTCCTGCTGCTATCTGACTGTTAAAACACGTTTTTTCCTCCTTCCTAAATTGAGTTCAGCTGACCAATTTTAGCTGAAGTTATTTTCTTCAACTGCTTTTTAAGAGAATCACAGTTCTGTCTGAAAGGAGAGAAAAGACATTGAAGATGGTTGTGTTTGCCGGTACAGATGGGCCATTAAGTTAGAAGGTTTTAATCTTAGTGGTTTATTTAAATCTGCTGAAGAGATGAGAAGAGCAGGTGTGATGCTTCCAGACACATGATTTGAGCAGGCTTACGTTACTCAAGGGTCTTCTCTACCAACCTTCATCCCAACTAGCAAGACTGATTAAAGCCCTTAGACAAGTGTGCAAGAATATTCAAGAAGCTAGAATGATAATGATTAAAGATAGAAAGACATAATGTGGGGGCTCCAGCCCTATGGAATGAGTTGCCTCTGGGGCTGTGTCAACTCCCCGACCTCCAGTCTTTTAAACGCGAGCTCAAGACTTTCTTATTCCACCGTGTGGGGCTAGCTTGAAGAAATTTTAAGTGGGGTTTTAGGATTGCCTATTTTAGTGTTAAGTGTTTTAGTGAAGAGGGCCGTGAAAATATTTGCAGATCACTCGCATCCTGGACATAAACTGTTTCAACTCCTACCCTCAAAACGACACTATAGAGCACTGCACACCAGAACAACTAGACACAAGAACAGTTTTTTCCCGAAGGCCATCACTCTGCTAAACAAATAATTCCATCAACACTGTCAGACTATTTACTGAATCTGCACTACTATTAATCGTTTTATAGTTCCCAACACCAATCTCTTTCCACTTATGACTGTATGACTATAACTTGTTGCTGGCAATCCTTATGATTTATATTGATATATTGACCATCAATTGTGTTGTAAATGTTGTACCTTGATGAACGTATCTTTTCTTTTATGTACACTGAGAGCATATGCACCAAGACAAATTCCTTGTGTGTCCAATCACACTTGGCCAATAAAATTCTATTCTATTCTATTCTATTCTAATTTTAATTGGCCAGTTTATAATTAGTTTTTAATATGTTTTTAATTTTGTCTATGTACTTGTTGTTTTAACCTGGCTGTTCACCACCCTGAGTCCTTCGGGAGAAGGGCGGTATAAAAGTCTAATAAATAAATAAATAATCAAAAGAATTTAAGCAAATGCAGTTAATAAAAAAATTGGATGGATGGATGGGCCTTAGGTTGGCACTGACTCTTAATGACCCTATAGATAAATTGGCTCCAGATGAATCTTTCACATTGTCTATCCAAATCATTTTATTCCAAGGCAACGCTTAGAAAATTGCATCTGGTTTTAGTTGCCACAATATAAAAAAGATGTGGAGACTCTAGAAAGAGTGCAGAGAAGAGCAACAAAGATGGGTAGGGGACTGGAGGCTAAAACATATGAAGAACGATTGCCAGAATTGGGTATGTCTAGTTTAATTAAAAGAAGGACTAGTGGTGACATGATAGCAGTGTTCCAATATCTAAGGGTCTGTCATAAAGAAGGGATGGTCAAGCTATTCTCCAAAGCACCTGAGAGTAGGACAAGAAACTAGGGCCTCTGGTGGCTCAATGGACTAAATCTGTTATTAACACAGCTGCTTGCAATTACTGCAAGTTCAAGTCCCACCAGGCCCAAGGTTGACTCAGCCTTCCATCCTTTATAAGGTAGGTAAAAGGAGGACCCAGATAGTTGGGGGCAATAAGTTGACTTTGTATATAATATACAAATGGATGAAGACTATTGCTTAACACATTGTAAGCTGCCCTGAGTCTTCGGAGAAGGGCGGGATATAAATTCAAATTAAAAAAAAAAAAACAATGGGTGGAAACTGCCCAAAGAGTTGCTGATACAGTTCTACAGAGGTATTATTGAGTCTGTCATCTGCCCCTCTATAACTGTCTGGTTTGGATCAGCAACCCAACAAGACAGACACAGACTTCAGAAAATAATTAGAATTGCCGAAAAAACAATGGCTATCAACCTGCCTTCCTTCCACTGAGGACCTGTATATTGCACGAGTCAAAAAGAGAATACCTCAAAATCTCTATTCCTCCCCAGTCCTGGGGAAGGATACTGCAAAATCCCCATTTCCTTCCCATTCCTGGGGGAAGGATATTGCAAAATCCCCATTTCCACTCCACTCTGGGACCAGCCAGAAGGGGTATTTGCCGGTTCTCTGAACTGCTCAAAATTTCTGCTACCGGTTCTCCAGAACCTGTCAAAACCTGGTGTATTTCAACCCTGCTCTGACACAAACACTGGATGAGCAGGTACCCTAAGGAATGCCATGAACACTTCCAAGGCAACTTAAGATCAATCCTATATAAATTTCTAAAGATCAGAATTAATTTCTGAGTAAGCAGATACTACCTCCTTGCGAGCAAATCCCATTTAACTCATTGCATCCACAGAGATGGGTTGCAACTCGTTTAAGGCCTACAGTTGAATTCCAATGGTTAAGTTAACATAGCGTTGGGTGCTGTTGTGAACATAAACACAATACTTGCACAAGCATTCATCGCCTCCTTTGTGTTCCTTTGTGGGCCCCCACCGAAGAAGTCAATCTATACAATATGCCATTTAACTAAATTAAATTCTACTTAGCATCTGGGATGCCTGTCAAACAATTGCCTTTATAGTTCGAAACAGCCAAACATCGGGGCCAGTAATAGACGCATAAAGATTTTAATAGGTAAATAAATTAGAAGCTCGCATTTCAGTTGCTACCAAAAACATCGTTTTAACAGAGCCATTAGTAATTAGGTGTCTGACTTTAATGAACAAAATTTTGCAATCATTAAGATTCTCAAGGAAGACATTTATACCATCAGTAATGTTTATTTACTCTCAAATGCATTAACTCTGCATCATGGTTAGATCCTTATCTTTGTTTATTGCACAATGTAAATCTTCAAGCGGTAGGAAAATTTGAACCCACATTAGAAAGCGATTACTCTGTTTCCTAATTTCTCTTTAAATAGAAGAACTTAGTCAGGAAATAATTCCAATATGGTGACATCCACCTTTTCTCCATCCTTCTTTCACAATATATACACCATTAATTCCCAGATCAGAAAACTTTAGGCAAGAAGATCAAAGTAGAATTCCAAGGCAGAATTTTTTAGAATAGAATAGAATAGAATTTTTTATTGGCCAAGTGTGATTGGACACACAAGGAATTTGTCTTGGTGCATACGCTCTCAGTGTACCTAAAAGAAAATATACCTTCATCAAGATAGGTAAAGGCCTTCATTGAGGCTTTTCCATAATGCCAAGAATTTACAGGACTTGTCATCTGCCAAATAACCACCATCTTTTTGGCTGGATTGCAAAATTATTTTTTTAAAAAAAATAAAAAAGCAGAGCAGCAATAAAAGCAATGAATAACGTACGTTGCGACTGTAATTTTTGTTTTAATCTCATGGGAAGGACATTAAATTTTAATAGTGAAACAAAAATGAAACTGGACCCCCAAACCTATAATAATGTTTGGCACACGAAGAATGCCATAACTTGATGATGATATAACACAACGATATAGCACCAAATCATCTTACAGAAGATGAATTCTAAATTTAAAAGAAACCAGAAGCAGCTGTAGGGTGGCATTGTCCTTTAAAATTATCTGCTTTGAAATATTTTGAGGGTTGGCTCCTGCATCCATTCTATCCATTGCAATTCTTGGATACTAGCTGGATACCCGTGCTTCGCTACGAAACTATGTGATGGGGCTTGATAAATTGACAATTAAAGCTTGAAAATTAATGAGTAGTTATGATCGGCCTCTCCTCTCCCCTTCTCTCCCTCTGCCTTGCCCCACAGAAGCCTCCCCTATCCTATCCCCTTCTCTCCCTCAGCCTTACCCCACGGAAGCCTCCCCTATCCTATCCCCTTCTCTCCCTCAGCCTTGCCCCATAGAAGCCTCCCCTCTCCTATCCCCTTCTCTCCCTCAGCCTTGACCCATGGAAGCCTCCCCTATCCTCTCCCCTTCTCTCCCTCAGCCTTGCCCCACGGAAGCCTCCCCTATCCTATCCTCTTCTCTCCCTTAGCCTTACCCCATGGAAGCCTTCCCTATCCTATCCCCTTCTCTCCCTCAGCCTTACTCATGGAAGCCTCCCCTATCCTGTCCCCTCCTCTCCCTCAGCCTTGCCCCATGGAAGCCTCCCCTATCCTATCCCCTTCTCTCCCTCAGCCTTGCCCCATGGAAGCCTCCCCTATCCTATCCCCTTCTCTCCCAGCCTTGCCCCATGGAAGCCTGCCTTATCCTATCCCCTTTATCCTGGAAAGATTCAGACCATTGGCTCAATTAAGATTTCACAGGCTTCCAGCATTTGAAGACGTGGAGTTTAGCTCTATGTGTGAGATATTTAAATAGTAGAATGCATAATAGCCGGCTACATTTATCTGCTTTAATCTTTGCTAATTTCTTTTTTCCTCACCATTAAAGTTGCCACAGATTTCTTCCCCCCAAAAGGAATATTTTGAGTGAACAGTGGGAGAGCTTCTAAAGCCGGATTATGAATAAAAATTAGAATATAGGAAACGGAGGGGCTGCGATGAATCAAGTTCATTTACACCAGCTTTGTCATTTTACCAACCATGTTTTCTTTTGACCTCTATTTATAAATTCAATAAGGGCCATGTGAATATGTGCAGGCAATTGTTTGCATGCAAGAATTCCCCACATTATGCCCCCCCAAAAAAAATATGGTTTCTGCAAGTGTTTTATTTATGAGAAATTCATGGAGAAATCTCTCTCTTTTTTTCAGATAGTTTCTTTGACTCCATTTTCTCTGTATATATTATCTCCCTATTATATACCATTTTTGTGGGTTGTTTTTTTTAACTGCTGCAAAATTCTGGAAAGCGCAGCTATCAGCACCTTCAGTGGCTAAAAATGTCTCCCCCTCTCCAATTATGAAAACTTGCATTCCCCAGCCCATCCATCTTTGGAAATAAAAAAAACTGCCTTACATCCATGAGTTATTTTTTCATCTGGTGTGGTAACTATTTGAGTAACTGCATTCCTCAAGGCTATAAAATAGATATAAAGGTAAAAATATCCCCTGTCCAGTCATTTTCAACTCTTGGGGCCAATACTCACTTCCGTTTCTTAGCTGAGGGAGCCATCTTGCCCAGAAGACACTTCAGTGGTCATGTGGCCAGCATGACTACATTCTGAGACTCGCCAAATCTTGCTACCTTTCCATCAAAGTGGTACCTATTTATCTATTTGCATTTGTGGTGGGAACTCACCCTGTCGTGTGGCGCTCGGGATTCAAACCCAGACTGCCAACTCTCCAGCTGATAAGCTCGGCATTTTTAACTACTGAACCAGTGAGCTCCAGAAAAGTAAATATACCTCAAAAAAAAAAAAAAAAACCACCTCAAATATATATATATATATACCTCAAATTAATCCTTTCTTCTTAAACTAAAGTCTTGGGCTGAAGGAACACACCGAATGTGGGCTGTGCAATATTTGAGATGATGGAGGCTACAACTTAGGCTTCCAGCCTTCTGGAGAACATCAAGAGGTCGATGGTCATGTTGCCGAAAGTCATGTAGCTAAGGTTGTAAATCCCATTTTGAGGTGATTTTAAGGGTTGCCGACCTTTGAGTCGGCAACCCTTAAAATCACCTCCAAAATGGGATTTTTAGTCATGCCGGCCACATGACCGCGGAGACATCTTTGGACAGCGCTGGCTCTTCGGCTTTGAAATGGAGATGAGCACCGCCCCCTACAGTCAGGAACAACCAGCACATATGTGCGAGGGGAACCTTTACCTTTACCTTTATGTTATTTTAATCACAATTTGGCTTAGCATTCTGAGCCACAGCTCGTGTCTGTTTCTCGTGGTTTCCTACACAAACTTGACTCCAGGGAGTTCTTTCTTCTTAATTTGACTCGTTTGCCAAACCTAATGCCCGGATTTTACACTTAATAACTTGGCATCTTTGCTGTTTTGGCATTCATTTCTTTTTTCTTTCTCTTGTCCTCTCTTGGGTAGGATATGGAGCTCCTCTGGAAAAGATCTAACAGAAGGAAGATCCTACTATGCTCATTATTCTTTCTAGACTCCAGAGTCTCCTTTGCACTTTGTAAGTGAGCCAGTTGGTCACACTGCGGGAAGCCCAACAAAGAGACAGGACCAGATGGAGAAAAAAAAAGGAACAGGAAACCTTAGCAGAAAAGTTGTGAAACTTGGATGCTGACCAAAGGGTTCAAAGAAGACTTTCCATGGAGAATTTGAGACTGGTTGACGTGTCCATGGTGTATCTACATCACTAGAAGAACCAATGAGAAAAGAAGATGGACATCTTCGCCGGGAAGATTGTACAGGAACATCCTAGACAGGCTTTTTAAAATTTATTTATTGACTTCTTTCAGGGACATGCTGTTTTTCCTGGGGCAGGTAGAGGGATTCTGAGGGCTTTTGAGAACTTTTGAGGGCACTTCCAAAAATGGACTTTCCTGGGAGATGGATCTAGTCCCAACAGGCTCATTTAACAGAAGGTGACTTAACCCTTAAAAGGCCATTCTAGTTGGACTTTTGGAGCATCCTATCCCTTCCTGGAAAAAAGGACATGGTGGCTCAGTGGCTAAGATGCTGATCAAAAGGTTGGCAGTTCAGCGGTTCGAATCTCTAGTGCCACCTAATAGGGTGAGCTCCGGTGACTTGTCCCAGTTTCTGCCAACCTAGCAGTTCGAAAGCACGTAAAAAATGCAAGTAGAAAAATAGGGACCACCTTTGGTGGGAAGGTAACAGCGCTCCGTGCGCCTTTGGCATTGAGTCATGCCAGCCACATGACCACGGAGATGTCTTCGGACAGCGCTGGCTCTTCGGCTTTGAAACGGAGATGAGCACCGCCCTGTAGAGTCAGGAATGACTAGCACATATGTACCTTTACCTTTATCCCTTCCTGAAAATAAAAATAATGCTAGAAGCTGAAATTTTGCTTGGCCACAGGACAGCTTTCTACTTAAATATTTTTGATTTAAAATCAAGTATTTTGGGTTTTTTTAAGTCTTTTAGGTTAGGGGGCTTTGTGGAAGTTAGTCTGGAATAGAGATAAATAAATAGTGGCAGATTATATGTGAACAACCATTTTGAAATCATTGTTGTAATAAATTAAATGAGTGAGAATTGTCACTCTCTTCCAGTTGCCCACAACCTATGAAGCTGTTGTAGGGAGCTCTCCATGGTCCTGATATTAATCAAATCTAGAATTGTGTGCCTTCACACTTTTGCCAATTCCCCGCTACAGGTAGGCCTTAACGTACGAATACAACTGAGCCCAAAAGTTATGTTCTTAAGTGAGAAATGTGTTAAGTGAGTTTTGCCCCGTTTTACGACTTTCCTCACCACATTTGTTCAGTCAAGCGCTGCAGTTCTTAAATTAGTAACGTGGCGGTAAAGTGGATCTAGTTTCCCCATTGACTTTGCTTGTCAGAAGGTCACAAAAAGGGGATCGCACGACTCCAGGACCCTGCAACCATCATAAATGTGAGTCAGTCATCCCAATGTAAACCACGTGGCCATGGGGATGCTACAACGGTCATAAACGGTGAAAAATGGTCATCGGTCACTTTTTTCAAATGGTCACTAAATGAACTATGGTAAGTCGAGGACTACCTGACATAGTACCTTCGCCTACTGCCAGTCTGCCAAAAACAATGGGGGAGGGGAGGAACTGCAAGGTAGGATAATAGGGGCAGGTTAGCCTGAGAGGAATCAAAAGTACATATTGCGCCGGCCATTCCAAGGTGACATTCTGTACTGCAACACCATCCAGCTCTGCAAGCCATGGACGGTTACCAAGATAATTGGTTTAAATGTAACTGGACAAGTCGAGATAACCAGGGAGGGAGGGAGGTGGGAAGAAGGGAAAAGGTAATCAGATGCTTTGGGCCCAAAAATTTAGACCCAGCTTTGCTGCACTGTAACAAAACCACTTTGCGCTGCTAAAGTGTACTTTCATTAACAACGGAGTTGAGGGTCTTTCTTTGCTGATCGCTCAAGTTGGGATGACTGACAGTAACACCCAACCATCAATGAAATTATATTAAGCCTTGCTCCATCACTGGTACTTTAGCCCAGGGGTCTGCAAACTTGGCTCTTTTAAGACTTGTGGACTTCAACTCCTAGAGTTCCTCAACCAGCTTTGAGGAACTCTGGGAATTGAAGTCCACAAGTCTTAAAAGAGCCAAGTTTGCAGACCCCTGCTTTAGCCCAACAGTAACTGAAGTCTGCACAATGGTCAAAGACCAGCAGAGAAAGGACTAAGCAATAATAAAGCAAGAAAGTTCAAGTTTGAGTAAAAAAGAGAGAGGAAAAAATAACTAAAACTATTTTAGTTAAGAAACCAACAGCATTTCTTAAACTTCTTCATCTCTTTCTAACCTTGCAAACAGAGTCGTCCAATGGCTGTTTTAAGACCCTGAATATTCATATTCCTGCTTAATCGCCTGTGCCAATTACGTTTCGGAGATTAAGTACAGTAGAAAAATCTAGACAACCTTGTTTAGTGCCATTATTTATTGGAATAACTTTATTCAGCCTGCACGTGTGCTAATTACTGCTTGTGCGGGGTGGAAAATGACAGAGCTGAGAAATAAGATTACATCCAAAATGTAAACACATCGCAGCTTGGTAAAGAAGATAACCAAATTTAAAACTATTGGCAATCGTTTGACGTTACGTGTGTTATTCTACGTATATTTTTGCGCACCTCTAAAAGCTTCTCAGAGTCAGAATCAACGTGGGGTTATGTTGAGTTTCTTTCCCACCCGTTCTTCACTCTCAGGACCGAGCTGTCATTTACTTAGCAGTTCTTGCATTCCTTCTTAAAGGTCATCTCCTTAGCCTACTATTCCACTTGGCACAATCTGCAGAATCCACAATGCATGAGAGAGAATCAAGATCATGCGAAGTTCTAGTACCCCTCTGCAAAGCCTTAGTAAGATCACACTTAGAATACCGCATCCAGTTCTGGTCACCACAATATGTTTAAAAATAAATAAATGTTGAGACTCTGGAAAGAATGCAGAGAATAAGAATGACCAGGGAGCTGGAGGCTAAAACAAATGAAGAACAATTACAGGAATTAGTTACTCTAATAGAGTAGAGTAGGATGCGGTGGCTCAGTGGCTAAGCCACTGAGCTTGTCGATTGGAAAGGTCGGCAGTTCAGCGGTTCAAATCCCTAGTGCCGCGTAACAGGGTGAGCTCCCATTACTTGTCCCGGCTTCTGCCAACCTAGCAGTTCGAAATCACATTAAAAAATGCAAGTAGAAAAATAGGGACCACCTTTGGTGGGAAGGGAACAGCGTTCCGTGCACCTTTAGCGTTTAGTCATGCCGGCCACATGACCATGGAGATGTCTTTGGAGAGCGCTGGCTCTTCGGCTTTGAAACGGAGATGAACACTGCCCCCTAGAGTCAGGAATGTCTAGCACATATGTGCAAGGGGAACCTTTACTTTTACTCTAATGAAAAGGAAGACTAGGGGAGATATGATAGCAGGGTTTCGATATTTGAGGGGCTCCTACCAAGAGGAGGTGGGGTCAAACTATTTTCCAAAGCACCAGAAGGCAAGATGAGAAACAATAGATGAAAATTAATTAAGGAGTGAACCAACCTAGAAGTAAGGAGAAATTTCCTAATGGTGAGAGCCATCAACCAATGGAACAGCTTGCCTCTAGAAGTTGTGGGTGCTCCATCGCTGGAGGCTTTAAAAAAGAGATGGGATAACCGTTTGTCTGAAATGATATACAGGGTCTCCTGCTTGAGCAGGGGTTGGAATAGAAGACCTCCAAGGTCCCTACCAACTCTATTATTCTATTGAAATTATGCCTGAAATATTTCTGTACCCATATTGGTTCTCACCGTCAGGAAGTTTCTCCTTAGTTTTAGGTTGCTTCTTTCTTTGTTCAGTTTCCATCCATTGGTTCTATTATTATTATTATTATTATTATTATTATTATTATTATTATTATTATTATTATTATTATTATTATTATTATTTCTAGACCGCCCTTCTCCCGAAGGACTCAGGGCGGTTTACAACCGTATAAAAAACAATATACAAACATTAAAAAAAATTAAAACGAAATATTTAAATTTAGGCTACTCCTTAAAACCCGTTAAAATTCCCAATTAAAACTATCAGGCCAGTCCTGCGCGATGAAACAACCATGTTTTCAGCTCGCGTCGGAAAGTCCGGAGATCGGGGAGTTGGCGAATACCAGGTGGTAATTCGTTCCAGAGGGTTGGAGCCCCCACAGAGAAGGCCCTCCCCCTGGGGGTCGCCAGCCGACATTGTCTAGCTGACAGTACCCCAAGGAGGCCCACCCTGTGTGAGCGCACTGGTCGCTGGGAGGCCGTCGGTCGCAGTAGGCAGTCCCGTAAATAACCAGGTCCCATGCCATTCTTGTTTTGCCTTCTGGTGCTTTGGAAAATACATTGCCCACCCCCCCCTTCTTTCTGACAGCCCCTTAAAAGTCTGTTGCCTATCACACTCTTGGGCAAAGCATGTGAGCCATTTCCTCCTTTCAGTGGTCCATGAAAGTGCATCTATAGTATGTAGATAATAAAGTTGAAAAAAGGTGAACAGCATTTTTACAGAACTATAGGCTGGGTGTGACAAGGAATGGCTGGGAGGGGAGGGGCCAGGCAAGGCACCCCCTGATGTGAGTGGCATTGAGTTGACCACGCCCAGTGATGGGATTCAGCCAGTTCGCACCACTTCGGGAGAACCGGTTGTTAACTTTCTGAGCAGTTTGGCAAACTGGTTGTTGGAAGAAATCATTATGGCAGAGAACCAGTTGTTAAATTATTTGAATCCCATCACTGACCACGCCTACCCAGTCACATGACCACCAAGCCACACCCACAAAATAAGCCACGCCCACAGAACCGGTAGTAAAAACATTTAGAACCCACCCCTGGTTCTAAGTCACATACTTTCAACCTATGCCCATCGGATCCATTCGCATAAAAATATGGAGCAAATAAAATTTGCCCGGCTTCCCTCTTTAAGATAGTTGGCATATAAATAACATCAGCCAATATTTAAAGAGCAGTTAAGTAGCCGGTGCTACTTCAGTAATTTGAATGGATTTTTTTTTAATAGACTCCAGCATCATGATTAAATAGTTAAGTGGCTCTGATGCCTACATCCCCAGTGGTGTTCTCCGCGTTTCATTGATATGTGCCAGGGCATTCAATGGTTGGCTGCCTTAATCAATAGTTCAGGCACTCAGGGAAAGGTCCCGAGTGAGAAACCTGTGCATGTAAAAAAAGAAGAAGAAGAAGAACGGGGGGGATGGGAATTGAGAAGACCACATGCTTGAATTCAGCTCAAGAGAACGGCCAATTTTCCATCCAGGAGACTCCACCAACAACTACTTCTTCCTAGCATATTTCCGCAGGTGCAGGGTCCAGTTTTTGGATCATTGAACACCACTTTGCATGGTCAGCTGCGTGTCCAGGGCGCAAGCCCGTGGCTTGCATATCTTTGTTGATGGTGTCTTGCCATCTCTGTTTTGGACGGCCGCAAGGTCGCCGGCCATGACTTCTAGTTCATAGGCAGTATTGGAAGGTGCTGCTTTCTGGACATGTCCATACCAGCAGAGCCGGCCTTCTCTCGTCTCCTCTATGATTAGTGTCACACCAAAATGTTATCGAATGGTGTCGTTTGTGATATGGTCAATAGCAATAGCACTTAGACTTATATACCGCGTAAGAGTGCTTTTACAGCCCTCTCAAAGCGGCTTACAGCCTGTTGCCCCCAACAATCTTGGGTCCTCATTTTACCCACCTCGGAAGGATGGAAGGCTGAGTCAACCTTGAGCCAGTGAGATTTGAACTGCCAAACTGCAGCTAGCAGTCAGCTGAAGTAGCCTGCAGCGCTGCACTCTAATCACTGCGCCACCTCGGCTCAGAAAGGGAGATGCCCGATATCTAATGGAGCATTCGCATTTCCATGGCAGGGAGATAGCCATGAAAAAGACATTTGGTTTATTGGAAGTTGACTTTGAGAAGATCTTCCTAACATACTCAAAATCCCAGGGACGCTGCAACAGAGAACTAGTTAACATTTCATTCAGAGAGTATCAACAGTCAAATTGTTCTAGGTTGCATAAAGAGAGGGATAGAATCAAGATCACATGAAGTGTTAAGACCACTTTATAATGCTTTGGTAAGGCCACACTTGGAAGACTGTATTCAGTTATGGTCGCCATGATGTAAAAAGGATGTGGAGACTCTAGAAAGAGTGCAGAGAAGACCAATAAAGATAATTAGGGGACTGGAGGCTAAAACATATAAAGAATGGTTGCAGGAATTGGGTATGTCTAGTTCGATGAAAAGAAGAACTAGGGGAGACATGTTAATAATGTTCCAATATCTCAGGGGCTGTCCCAAAGAAGAAGGAGTCAAGCTATTCTCCAAAGCACCTGAGGGCAGGAGAAGAAGCAGTGGGTGGAAACTAATCAAGGAGAGAAGCAACCTAGAACTAAGGAGAAATTTCCTGACCGTTAGAACACTTAACCAGTGGAACAACTTGCCAGCAGAAGTTATGAATACTTCAAAAATTTTAAGAAAATGTTGGATAACCATTTGTCTGAAGTGGTGTAGGGTTTCCTGCCTGGGCAGGGGGTTGGACTAGAAGACCTCCAAGGTCCCTTCCCACTCTGTTGTTATTATTATTATTATTAAATATCTTTATCAGTTCTAAAGTATCAGAATGCAACTTGATATTAAACAGTAAGAACATTGTGAATAACTGTGTCTTTCCATCTTTCCAAAGAAGAACTTTTCCTAACTTTACCAGGAGACGGGCAAGAATAAAACTCAGACTTTTTTGGGAGGGGAAAAAAACACCATAAAGAAATATTTCTGCCTCGAAGGAAAATAATTTCTTTGAAGAGAAAGAAATCCTCAGCTTGGGGAAAACCAGGATCACAAAGAAACCCATATCAGAACATTGTGATCGCAAGCGTGCGTTGTGCATGCAACGTGTTTTTGAGGATGTTCAGGAAATGTCCATGGCGAAATCTTGCAGGTTTTTTTTTTCTTTATAAATATTTCCCCACCCCCCCAAAAAGGGCGAAGGGTATTAAAAAAGAGAGAGAGAGATTTGTCAGCGTCAGCAAAATTCCAGAAGAACATTGAAACTTTTTTGCTGATTAGATTATAAAAGCTTCACTTTCCTCGCAGTTCCCTGAGGTAATTAGCAAACAGACTAGTGATTTTTAAATATATCTTTTCTTTTCTTTTTCTTTTTTTTGCCTGTCTGATAAAAGGGCATTCTCTAGGCTCCAAAGACTCAGCTCAGCTTGAAAAGCAAAGACTTGCAAGAGAGTCTCAAAAAGGCAGTTGAAAGACTAGACATTCCCCGTGTGAAATGAAATGGAGGGGAGAGAAGAGAGAGAGAGAGAGAGAGAGAGAGAGAGATGAGATTGACCCCTGTGGAGAAGTAGCCATCGTTTCTTTCAAATGTCATTCATATTTGGGAGTCAGATCCTATTTTTATTTTATTTATTTGTCAAATACGTATAAGATAACAGAGATAAGCAGTGGTGGGATTCAAGAAATTTAACAACCGGTTCTCTGCCCTAATGATTTCTTCCAACAACCAGTTCATCAGACTGCTCAGAAAGTTAACAACCGGTTCTCCTGAAGTGGTGCGAACTGGCTGAATCCCACCACTGGATATAAGTATAAACACGATTACGAATACAGGGTTAGGATCAGTGGTGGGATTCAAATAATTTAACAACCAGTTCTCTGCCCTAATGATTTCTTCCAACAACCAGTTCATCAAACTGCTCAGAAAATTAACAACCGGTTCTCCCGAAGTGGTGAGAACTGGCTGAATCCCACCACTGGTTAGGATAAGAATAAATGGGGACAGTAGGACAGGGAAGGAAGGCACGCTGGATGTGCTTATGCATGCCCCTTACAGACCTCTTAGGAATGGGGTGAGGTCAGGGGTAAAATCCAGCAGGTTCTGACAGGTTGTGGAGAACCAGTAGCGGAAATTTTGAGTAGTTCGGAGAACCGGCAAATGCCCCCTCTAGCTGGCCCCAGAGAGGGGTGAAAATGGAGATTTTGCAGTATCCTTCCCCTGGAGTGGGATGGGAATGGAGATTTTGCAGTATCCTTCCCCTGGAGTGGGGAGGGAATGGGGATTTTGCAGTAACCTTCCCCTGCCATGCCCACCAAGCTACGCCTACCAAGCCACACCACACCCACCAAGCCACGCCCACAGAACCAGTAGTAAAAAAAATTTGGATTTCATCGCTGGATGAGGTCAACAGTAGACAATCTAAGGTTAAAGTTATGGGGGGGGGGGTTGGGGAAGTAACCACAGAGTCAGGTAGTGCATTAACCACTCTGTTGCTGAAGTGATATTTTCTGCAACCAAGTTTGGAGCGGTTTACTTTAAGTTCGTATCTATTGTGTTCTCATGTATTGTTGCGGTTGAAGCTGAAGTAGTCATTAACAGGTAAGACATTGTAGCAGGTAATTTTATGTACTATGCTTAGGTCAGATTGAAGTCGGCAGAGTTCTAAGTTGTCTAAGCCCAAAATTTGGAGTCTGGTGGCATAAGGGATTCTGTTGCGAGCAGAGGAGTGGAGGACTCTTCTCGTGAAATATCTCTGGACTCACTCCATTGTATTAATGTCCGATATACAATGCGGGTTCCAGTCAGATGAGTTGTATTTGAGAATATAATGTTAATACCACTTTATAATGCCTTGGTAAGGCCACACTTGAAATACTGCATTCAGTTTTGGTCGCCACGATGTAAAAAAGATATTGAGACTCTAGAAAGAGTGCAGAGAAGAGCAACAAAGATGATTAGGGGACTGGAGACTAAAACATATGAAGAACGGTTGCAGGAACTCGGTATGCCTAGTTTAATGAAAAGAAGGACTAGGGGAGACGTGATAGCAGTCTTCCAATATCTCAGGGGCTGCCACAAAGAAGGAGTCAAGCTATTCTCCAAAGCACCTGAGGGTAGAATAAGAAGCAATGGGTGGAAACTAATCAAGGAGAGAAGCAACTGAGAACTAAGGAGAAATTTCCTGACAGTGAGAACAATCAATAAGTGGAACAACTTGCCTGCAGAAGTTGTGAATGCTCCAACACTGGAAATTTTTAAGAAAATGTTGGATAGCCATTTGTCTGAAATGGTGTAGGGTTTCCTGCCTAAGCAGGAGGTTGGACTAGAAGACCTCCAAGGTCCCTTCCAACTCTGTTATGATGTTATGTTAGTTGGTCTAGCAAAGGTTTTGTGTGCCCTAATTTCCAGTACAATGTTACCAGAGAAGAAGCTTCACGAGATTAGATTGACAACTCTTAGTGTTGTTGCAATGAGCGCTGGCGCTTAGATCATTTGAGATGATCATTGAAATTAATAAACCTGCACAAGGACACAATCATTGCTCCTTGCAAATATCTGCCCCAGGTCAAGTTCAACCTCCAGAAATGCTTCCTTGGTCTCTGATTTAGGGCTAAGGGGAAGATCCTGAAATCTCGTCTTGGCTTAATAGCTCCTAACTGCAAAGAGGGCTGTCCTGGATCACATATTAACTGGATTCTCAGATTTCATTAAACTTGCGGTTTATTGACTGCTGGCGGGAACCACACTTAAGCTACATACCATGATCTCTCAACCCAACCCACCTCAGAGGGTTGAAGTTGTAGGGGAAAACAGGAGGAGGAAGGCGTGTCAGATATCTTCACCACCTTGTTACAGTATTTGTAGAAAAAAATAAAGGCAAAATCTAAATAAATAGATTTCTACACTGCCAACAAATGTGCATATATTCAAGGCTATGGCTTTTCCAGTTGCAATGTATGGCTGTGAAAGTTGGACCATAAGGAAGGCTGAGCGCCAAAGAATGGAGGCCTTTGAACTCTGGTGCTGGAGAAGATTCCTGTGCGTCCCTTGGACTGCAAGGCCATCCAACGGGTCAGTCCTAGAGGAGATCAACCCTGACTGCTCTTTAGAAGGCCAGATCCTGAAGCGGAAATTCAAATACTTTGGCCAGAAGAAGGGGACGGCAGAGAAGGAGGTGGCTGGATGGAGTCACTGAAGCAGTCGGCGTGAGCTTAAATGGACTCCAGAGGATGGTAGAGGACAGGAAGGCCTGGAGGAACGTTGTCCATGGGGACACGATGGGTCGGACATGACTTCGCAACTAACAACAACACACTGAGAGCAACCAGATTGGATCTGCAAAGCTTTGGATGACCACTTAAAGCTACACACACACCAACTTTCCTCCCACCTAGTGGTCAGCTGGGTTTTTACACCCTGTACCTGGCAGCTGTGATTAACCTCAGTGGTTGGGTCTCCACTAACGCAAATTCGGAGAACATTCAGGGACACTCCAGAAGATTGAACAACTTCGTGTTGGATAACCATCTTGTTGCCAGCCTGGATGTCCTTGTACTCAACACAAACACAGAGACCCCATAACTCTTTCCCATTTTGGAGAACTTGGTGCAAATCTTCCTCATCCATCTGAGAACATCAAAATTTTAAAAAAAACCACCCGGGATTTCTAGCTTTTGTCTAGCTATCTCAGCCATGTTTGACTTCGTGCCGTTTCTGAACGTTCTCCAGGCATGTCATCCCACCGACAGGGTGGCTTAGGCTAATGACTTTTTTTATTGAAAATACACATTCCATCTTGCTTTAAA